>NC_089826.1:4955000-5092500 GCF_035046505.1 Tiliqua scincoides
AGTGCCCTCTCCAGTGCGCAAAGCCTGGGTAAAGTAGATATGGGGGATAGACTGTTACCCATGCAGCAAATCCCCCCTCTCCACGTCACTGAAATGGTCCAGTGGAAAGGCAGAAGCCAATACGGTTGGTTCCAGCAGCGTCGCAGGAGTTGCCAGAACGTGACTGTTCAGCCATGAACTGCCTCAGGGACTCCGGCTCCTGATTTTGCCTCGAGGTTGACTCCTGAAGCCTTTTCCATAACTGGATGTAGCCACAAGGCAGTGGGGGTTTGGGATCAGAGTTTTCCTTCTCTCAGATGAGCTGCCTTCCCAGGCTGACGAGTCCCATCTACCCGGTGGCTGTTTAGTCGCCTCTTATGACAAGTACAGCCAAACTGAGGGCCTATTCTTATCCCCAGCCCCAGGGATAGTGCTATTTGTGCTATAACACTCCAGGATTTCCCCTAGGATCGAGTTTCCTCTATTCCCTCTTGGATCCAGTTTGTATGTTACATCTCAGTCCTGGAGTGTGAGGAATAACAGCTAACTCAGCTTATTGGAGTTGAGGGTGAGGACTCCTGGACAGATGGTCCCAGGAATTTTCACGTTAGAGACTGGGTAACTCTAGTAGCTCAGTGCTGCAAATGTTCCATGCTTCTCTAAGTAGATGATCTGAGTAAGGCTGGGTTGTTTTCTTCCAGACCTCATGCTTCTTCATAAGGAATTGAAAACAAAACAAAACCCCCTTGTTGCTAGCAAGTTAAATCACTAGATCAGTGGGAAGGTAACAACAGAAAATGAAGCAGGGGGAAGGACGTATAAGAACACCAAGTGGGGTGCAATAGGCAACATGCAATTATCCATCATGAGATCTCTGGCTGTGATAAAGCATGAAAAGTAACAACAAAATGCATTGATTGTTTTGCAGTTCAATAATTTTGAATGTTATCCCAGAAATGCTTTTGAACTTTTCTGAGAATCGTTCTCCACAGATTCTGTTTGCTTCTTTACCAAAGCTGAAATGGCTTTCTAGTGAAGAAATGCCACTGGCCTGTAGGTGATGAGGCTGGCATTCTTGCTGCCAACAAACATTACAGTAACTTGCGCCCCCCTGCCCCAGTAAAAACATATATAGATATTTTAAAATGATGCCTATTCTTTGTTTTTACTCTTCCCCCCCCCCATTTATCCATGGGAGTTGTTTTTTTTAACTAAAATTGTACTGCTTTTACTCCTTGATCTGAAGTCATGCCCATTTTTGCTTATTAGATGATGATGATGTAGTTTGCCTTCATGAGCTCTTGCAGTAGAAACACATATAAGTAAAAAAAAAGGAGATACAGGGTCCTATCCAACTTTTTGGTGCTGATGCAGCCCTGCCAATGGGGAGTGCACTACATCCTGTAGTTGTCATGGGAGCCTCTTCAAGGTAAGAGAATGTTTGTTTCCTTTCCTCAGGGCTGCTTTGCAGATGCATCGGCACTGAAAAGTTGGGTAGAACTGGGCCCACAAGAAGATGTATCTCTCTGTAGCCCTCTAATTTCAGTCATGACAGTTCAACCTTGTCATACACTGGAGTGCTTCTTTGTATGAAAAACTCAGCAGTGTCACACCGTGTTGTGTTCACGGCCTCAGGTGTGCCTCTCTGTAGAACCTCTTTTCCTGCTTGCCTCCCGCGCTTCATCTTATGCCAGCTTGATTGAACTGAGCAAAGGTTTGTTTTCACAGCTGTGTGTTCAGGATGGAGGGAGTCAGAATCTAAATGCCCAAGCCTACTGCGGCCAGTCGCAATGACATAAAGCCTCCCTTGAACTTGATGCTTGATTCCACAAACCATGTTCTGATATTCCTTAGACATGGAACTTTGCATGCTCAGTAGGCTGATTGAATAGTTCCCCAAATATCTGTGATACTTCTGAGAGAGTCTAGATTCTGCCTTTGTTTTGGCTGTCTAAACTGCTTTACTTTCCTATCCTCAAGCACAATGCCATGGGAACAGTCTGTGTCATTGTCTTTTGTAGAATCACAGAAAACCTTGAAATAGTGACTAATAAAGATGTATTCATCTTGGGATGCAGTGCTGTTTGGTACCATAATTGTATAAGTGTTCTGGTCTATTAAGGCAAGAGGACTGCTTAGGAGATTGAATTAGCGATGTTGCCAAAGTTTGTAATTATTTTATTTGGTATACTTTTTCAGTTAGCAATGCTTGATTACATAATGCCTTCCCAAGACAGTCTTCTCTAGCTTAGAACGCTAAACAAGATTCTGAGATTACACAGTGTTCATCTATCTAGGGCAGGGGTTGGCAACCTGCGGCTCTAGAGCCGCATGTGGCTCTTTCAGCTGTCTGCTGCGGCTCCTCCCGGTGAAAGTGGCAAAGAGTGTGACAGGAGGCACCTGTGTTGGGAGGGCAGGCTGCTTCCCTCCGCCCCCTGAGCTCACTGCCCTCCTCTCCCTTCACCCCCACCTGCTCCGCATTGGTTTCCCTTTTCAGTTTTGCCCGCTCTGCAGGCTTAAGCTCCCTGTTTTTTCCTTCCCCAACTCTCCAGCAGGACGCCCTCCTCCTCAGCCATTGCGAACCCTTGCAGGTCCCCACTCAGTGCAAGGAGAGGCTTTTCCTCCAGAGCAGAGGAGACATCCTGTGTGTCTACTCAGTTGTAAGCCCCATTACAGCAGATGAAGCTTACTCCCAGGAAAGGGTGCCTGGGATGGCAGCCTTGGAGCCCGCTCAAGGCCAAGTGCAAGGATGGCTGAGTGGGAGCCCGCACAGGTCTGTTCGAGAGCAAGCCCCGATGTAGTCCCTGGGCTACTCCCAGGAAGGTGTGGAGGGCTTAGCCTCAGCCCCCTCCTGTGCAGGTCTACTCACAAGTAAGCCCCACCTTAGTCAGTGGGGCTTCCTCCCAGAAAGGTGTGGAGGGCTGCAGCCTCAGCCCCCTCCTATGCAGGTCTACTCACAAGTAGTCAGTGAGGCTTCCTCCCAGGAAAGTGTGGAGAGGACTGCAGCCTGAGAGCTCCAACCAACTTGTCTGCTCAGAAGTCCCATTGTAGTCAATGGGGCTTACTCCCAGGATAGTGTGAAGAGGGTTGCAGCCTGAGTGAGGGAGGACAGGCAGGCAGGGCAGACGCTGGCCTGTGGCTGTCCCCCCACCTTCCCCTCCCCAGCTCTGACTTCTTCTTTTCCCCACCTCTGGAGTCTGTGTCCTTTTTTCCTTCCAGCAGGGTGCCTCTGGAAGGTGGGGGGAGTTCTTTAGTATCCATGTAAGATAAGCAGATGTCATAACGGACATATGTATTGGAATCCTGGAAGATCTGGAGAGGAGGTAGATGTGGTGTCAGCAGTGGCCCCTTTAAGGGTAAGGCCTGGGCATCCAGCAGAGTGTGCTGCACAGCTGCAGCCACTTGAAGGCAATAGGGCCCTCAGGGATATAAGGAGCACCTGAGGAAGGGGTTGGAGAAGGAGAGCAGGTTGGAGAGGAGACTGACTGACTTAGCTTATTGACTTTGATTTGGATACTCTGATTGATTTGACTGACTGACTGACTGACTGACTTTGGAATCTGACCTTGGACTGTGACTTGGCTTATTGACTTTGGACTCTGTCCTGGATACTCTGACTTTGTGACAAATGGACTGCTGGAGACACTGGAGTTTGGTGTGTGGCTGCTGTGCCCAAGACCTGCTGAGGACCCAGGGTCTGCTGTAGTGGTAGGAGGCTGCTGGCAGGGGAGAGGACCTCTGCAGGTTGAACAGGCGAGCTACCCTGGAGGTGGGGTCCAGCACGACTGCAGGGCAGAACCAGGGTCATTTGTTGGGGGAAAGAAGGGGAGCTAATTTGCTTAAAGTGGGCATAATTCTCCAGGCAGAGAATGGCCTTGGAATCAGGCAAAATACCATAGAGGACCAGGCATCTGAAAACACAGGACAAGAATGTATGACAGAACTAACTAAAAGCTACAAGAGGGGGCTACATTATAAAAATGGGACCTATAAGAGCATAAAGGTAAAAAAAAACTATATATGCAGTATTATCTTCATTTTAGATGTCAAAAGGGTTTTGTGGCTCCTGAGGTTTTTTTCCTCCAGAAAATGGGTCCAAATGGCTCTTTGAGTGTTTAAGGTTGCCGACCCCTGATCTAGGGGCTCAATCCTATCCAGCTTTCCAGCACTGATGCAGCCATGCAAATGGGGTGTGTGCTGCATCCTGAGGTGGGGGTGGGGGTATCACAGAGGCCTCCTCAGGGTAAGGGAATGTTTATTCCTTTACTTCAGTGCTGCATTGTGGCTGTATTGACACTGGAAAGTTGGATAGGATTGTGTCCTAGGAGCCCAACACCAATTACTTTGTGGACACATTCAAAAAAGTTCTCTAATGTTAGTCTCTTACTCTTATTGACTGCTCTGAGCAAAGCACCTGACCAAGTGGTCTTTGCTTTTGGTGAGTGTCTTCTTAATGGGGTTCAAGCAATTATTTTCATTGTGTCTAGCAAACATGTTACATGGTTGTTTTCCTTGATTGATCTAAAATCCCTTCTTGTTGGGTTTCTGTGGGGTGGGTGCAAGGACCATCAAATCAAACCAGAGTTCGTGGAGAGCAGTTCGGTAAGAATGCATGCAGCACCAACACTATGAGTTGAGAGAGAATTTCCAGGAACAGATGAACATTCCCCAGTTATCACAGAAAGAGCCAATCTTAAACCATACTAGAAGTCTACTTGGAACTGTGTTAGTGAAATTGCTGGTGCAAGTCCATGTGAACCCATGCCATGGGATCAGGTCTGGGAAGGGTGCAAGGATTCAGCCGCTGGCACTGGACTGAAGCTGGAGCAGATCTGCCTTTCCGCCGCCCCCTTAAACACCCTGTTCTGGTATACATTTTAGTCAAGACAAGAGATTATAAGTAACAATGTTTTTAGATTATTTGAACTTCATTTTCCTTTTTGGGTACTCTCCCTTCCTGGGTACACCCTAATTTATCCATCTGTTTCTCCACCAATCTGTTCATTCAGAAGGCTCCAGCTCTCTATCAAAGCTTAAATACTTTGAGTGAATTTTTCTTTTTGTGGTTAGAAGGCTTTCATTTTTGTCTGGGGACCAAATACCTATTAATTTCATTATTGTAAATAGCATGTAATCTCCCATACTCAGCTTTGCTGCTTTTTTCCATCTCCAAATGGTCCAATGACATTATTGAAAGCTGTCAGGAGAAAACTATAATTAAACCACTGAAAATAGGATGAAGAGCTCTGTTATCACCTCTCCTCCTCCTTTTCAGTTGGCACATTCAATATATGTACATATGTGGAAATTCTTTTTTTCCTCCTTAATTGTGTTTTAAGGATTGTACCCTCTTTTGCAGAAATAACTAGGATGAAAGCTGAAATCATTGAGCTTGCTGGAAACATTGGAAGTTTCTAGTGAAACTTCACCTTCTTACATCTGCTAAAGCAGTTTACTCTTCACGTCCTAGCCAGTTTACTTTTAAGTTCCTCTTATTTTAGTGGAACTTACTTTCATATTAGTGTGAATGCATTTCACCCTGTGAAAATGGTGACATTATGTCAACCAGATCTATGTTCATATTAACTCTTCCAGGTTCTTTTGCATATAAGTTATCTGTTTAGGGCTGTTACAGAAACGGTGCCCTGCATTTTTGTTTTAAGGTATTGGCAATCGACGATAGGGTTGTGCACTTTTCTCCTTCGCCACACTGCATGCAAACTTGTACAGTTATCTCTGAATACCAGAGTGCAAAGGATTGACAACAGGATGCAGGTGTCTTGGATGCAGATATGCAGGATGCAGGTATCTTAGAGATCGCTTGCTCCCGTACAATCCGGCTCGTCCTCTTAGGTCATCAGAGAAGGCCTTTTTACAAGTGCCGCCGCCTAGGGAGGTACGTGGGGCGGCTGCAAGAAATAGGGCCTTCTCAGTAGTGGCACCAACGCTATGGAACTCCCTTCCCCCTGACTTAAGAATGGCTCCCTCTCTTGAGACCTTTCGGCGAGGCCTGAAGACCCTTCTGTTTAAACAGGCCTTCTGAGTTCTCGGCCTTTTAACATCTTTTTAACATCTTTTAATATTTTTTACAGGCCTGATTCTGTTATGACTTGCTGCTGCTCTATGCTCTTTTTACCTATTTTTTACTCTGACTGCTGTTTTTTATGATGTGTTAATGTTTTTATTTGTTTTTAAATTATGTTTTTAATATGTTGTAAGCTGCCTTGAGTCCCTTTGGGGAGAAAGGCGGGATAAAAATAAAGTTATTGTTGTTGTTGTTGTTGTTGTTGTTGTCCCTGAGGCATCTGGTGGGTCATTATGAGAGACAAGAATCTGGACTAGATGGGCCTTTGGCCTGATCCAGCGGGGCTCTTCTTCTGTTCTTAAACTCTCCCTATATTTCCTCCAACTATGTCCACAGACCAAAGAGTTTGCAACAACCTTAACAATGATTAACACTAACATAAAGCCCCTTTCCAGGCGTGATCCACCTACACACAGGTCCATGTGGACTTGCACCAGTCATAGTTGACCTGTTGCAGCTGCTGGGACAAATGTCCTGTCCTGTCCCAAGGACGCCTCCAGCGGCCATAACTCCCCCACAGGCTGCTCACTGCTTCTTAACAAGGGTTTGCAAATTTCTTTCTAACTATGTTCCTTCAAATCCTGGTTAGCATTTTCCAGAGTTATGGCTCAATCCTACCCCCTCCCTGCTTCTGGAACTGGTCTTCTGGTGATGGGGCAGCCATCAAAAATGGCCTGCTGAAAGGGCTTTGAACCATGTGCTACCGGCCCACTGCCTGAGAGATGGAAGCAGCCCCATGTGTGGCAGCAGGAGTCAGGGCCAGATGAGGTTGGTCAGCATGGGAGATGAAATGGGGTAGGGGCAGAACAGGGGTTGGGAGGGAGTGTGACAGAGTTGTGAAAGGGTGGCACTCGACACAGATGATTTGTGCCGCTCTCATAGCAGCCAGCACATCCTCTTCCTCTCCTCAGACATGTCATCTAAGGAGCTGGCACAGGTCCAAGGAGATCTTTTGCTATTAAAGGGGCTTATCGAGAGGGAGGGGAAAGCAGGTGAAGGAGAGGATAGAATTGAGCTGTAAGACTATGTAGAGAGAATGAGAGTGTTTAAGATCTCAGCTTGGCTCTTAGTTTTGTAATTACCATTAAAAGTTTGGCATGTTTGAAAATTCTGTATTGTTCCTAGTTTAGAGTAGGGCTTCCATTTATTTGGGGAATCGTCTAAAACTATCAATCAACTTGAGTTGTAATTTGGGCACCCCATCAATCAGTCAGGTGACCATTTCGCTTTGGGCTGATCAGCACCAGTCAACCATCTTTTAGTAACTCTCATGAGTTGTATGAGACCTCCCTGATGTGTTTGGACTTGTTGGAAGTTTTCATTAAGCTACGTCCTGCGGTCAGTTTTGCTACTGTTCGTTATCTTTTTGAGCTCTTTACGTATTTCTTTGAATCGCTTGTTCTGAAATTGCCATCTTGTGCTCTATAATCAAGGCCTTGTCTGTCACACTTGCTCACTACCGAGTTTTATTAACCCTGGAGTGAATTTAGTGTTCGGCTCTGCCTGTGGGCTACCTGATGTGCTGTATATAACAGAAATGAAAACCGCTTGATAAATGGTTGGAGGGTAATAGACTTCTCTCACCCAGACTGATAAGTCATTACTAGCGCCTGCATTCAATAAATCAGAATTTGTTCTTAGACTGCACTCCTGGGTGGGTGGTGAAAGAGTTCATCTTGTTTCTTTAAACACTTGTCAGTCATGGCATAAAAGAAATGAAATGCCCCCCCCCCCAAAAAAAAAAAAAGTTGTTAGAATTACTATGATCTTATGGCAAAGTCAAGAATGTGTCCAGATGTGTTGGCCTTGTGTGGTTTGAGTGTGTGGATGTGTGGTTTGGGCCTCTTATGATTCTCCTGTTTCTTCTTTGAGTTTGAGTTTGTATATGGAGCACTGTGTTAGAACTGGGGGGGGGGACAACATCTGTGAAGAGGTAAATTCCTTGATGTCATGGTGGTTTGGTTGGAAAGGAGTGGGAGACAGCTTGAGAATCTGAAATATGTGTCACCTGTGATTTGATATGTAACAGCCTATGACTCTTTTGCATTGAAACAAAGTGCAATGGCAGAAGCCCGTGTCCTTGATATTTGGTAATAAGCTGTTGGACGAGGAACATGGCTTGCTTGCATCATCATTGCGTGGGCCTGTCCCATTTGCTTGACCATGGCTGCTGCTGTGACATCCCAAGTCTGCACTCCTTTATTTACTTTCTAGTGCTCAACTGATGGGTGCAGTTTGGATAGTAACCTGACCTGCTCAGGTGCTGAGTGTCGTATGTATATCCTGATTTTTGACAGTCTCCCAGGAGCAGTCCTGTGTTCTGCAGACTTGCCTCTGGCTTCTTGCCACCAGCTATTTGCTCATCCTCATACAGTATCATCCAGATACTCACCCAGTATCCTACTACTCACTTCTTTTATCTCCATGCTACTCCATGTGGTTCTATAATTCTCCAGTGTTTCATTAATACATTAATAATTATATTCCCTTCTGTTTGGCTTTCTTTAGAAGGAATGTCAAGAGCTTCATTAATAATAGTAATAGTAAGTAGTAGTATTTTAGGAAGCATCTGACTCTATGGACTATGACTGTGTTTTTACCATGCATTTCTATTTTTAGTTTCTAACCAGCCTTGTTGACTTGCACTAAGAAGAGGAGGAGGAGGAGGTGGTGGTGGTAGTGAAGATAATGCACAACTTCAGTATAAAAGTATTTTGGGTATTGATTATTCATCTCTTAAATGACTTTTGGTTACAGTCATCAGATTTATTTTTTACTTTGTGGGTGCACATTTATACACAACAAAGAAAGAACTACAGTTTGCAAACTTCACTAGTAAAAACCAAGAGTGCAAACTTGTCATGTCAAAAGCTTTGTGTAGCTTTATTATTCTAAGTCAGGCAGGGACAATTGCTGTGTTATCTTTGTAGAATGAAGAAGAGCAAGGTCAACGCCAAATCTATACCGAGTTGGTCCTCGGCCAACTGTGTCTGCAAAGTTTTGCTAGAATTGATTCTGCTGTTCATGATAAAATAGTGCTCCAGTGAAAGACAAGAAAATAGTCAGAGAGAGCAGCATTTAAGTATTCAGCTGGGTTAACTGCAGCACTAGACATATGATGTGGCAAGTTAATGCTGATTCCACAGTGAGTGTTATCAATGGGCGACCTTTAGATGATAGTTAGCTATGGTTGAATGGTATTGACAAATCAGGGTGGATCAGCTTAATTTGTTTTGAATACATTTCACTAATTGTTCTTTAAATTAGATTCTGAGAGAGTGGGGCTGTAAGCACTTGGACAAGCACATCAGAGAAAGAATGGGGAAACTTGCTGTTCTAAGTGAAATGGCTGCATTTAAGGCCATTTTGCAAAATGTTTAACCATAATTGAGGACCTTAAACAAATGAAAAAGCAGGTAGCTTTGCAAGTCACTGAAGCGCTTTTTCATCACAATTTGGCATTTTAAAACATCAGAGCAAATAAGCTGAAATACCATTGAAAGAATGAGGCTTGTCTAAGGCTACAATCCTATCCACACTTTCCTGGGAGTAAACCCAACTGACTGTAACGGGACTTACTTCTGAGTAGAATGCATAGGATTGGGCTCTAAGGTTTCACATAGTGTTACTGTGTGTATTTTATCAATGGGGGGCGGATAAGATAAATCGTTTTACATACTGAAGGCCTTGAATTTGTCCATTTAATAGTTCAGTTACAAGATGCCTCTACTCAAAAGACTGCTGTAGTGGTGAAGCTACAGAAGTGGTGGTACAGTAAGTACTGCAGGTGCCACAATGTGCCAATGTAAGCAGCCTCTCCCAGTCACCATCTGAACTACCTCAGAATGCCAGATGCAAGGGAGGGCACCAGGATGCGGGTCTCTTGTTGCTTTGTATTCTCCTTGAGGCATTTGTGGGCCACTGTGAGATACAGGAAGCTGGACTAGATGAGCCTATGGCCTGATCCAGTGGGGCAGATCCAGTTCCAACTTCAGCAGTGATGGCAATGCACCTCCTGTAGCCGTGTCCCTGGCTTCCAGTCTTCTACATCACATGCCTGATCTCATCTGATCTCGGAAGCTAAGCAGGGTCAGGCCTGGTTAGTACTTGGATGGGAGACCGCCTGGGAATACCGGGTGCTGTGGGCTTCTACCAGAGTCTTTCGAGACTGAAGGTTGCCAACCATACAGGCACCTTGCCTTTGTGCTTTGCTTTGCCTAGATGCTCTAAGAAGACTTGTCCCAACACTTCTTTATCTACTGTTTCACAGTATATTCCAAATTGGTATTTCTCTACCATCATCTGCCACCACAAAGACTGTTGCATCCTCAAATCCCCGTACCCTTTCTTCCCTGCTGCTCCATGCTCCTGGAATCCTGTACATTGCTGACCCGTTGCCTTCTTTCATGTCTCTTAACTGAAACAGTGCCAAAGGGCTGACCATTTTCTTCCCTTGTTTCCTTTGCTTTTTTCTCACCCTCCTCATTCTGTTCCTTGTCACCCTTACACCTCTCTTTCCTTGTTGTGCCTCTTCCTGCTGCCCAAGTGGCAGTGGGCTATGTTCAGCAGTGGTGCTGAATGAACAAATAAACCAGATTATTGGAAGGTAACCCATTCCCTTTCTCACTGGTTCCCAAATGGTCAGCCACGACTACCTAAAAGCAGCCAGGGGAGCCACAGAATTGTCCCTTGAACCCTCTTCTCTGCTCAAAACCATGATTCTCAGCGGAATTGCTGGAGAAAGGTGGAGACCCTGGCGTTCTCCCTTCTTAGCTTTCCTTGCCTCACTGGCACTGCCGGAGCCCAGCTGGGGCATCCATTCCTGTTTTTACTTTCATCTTTTTGGTGCTGCGGTTAGCAGTAAAGACATTTTCATAACGGTGAATTTACCAAAACAACTTAGTTAAACTTATTTCAAACCTGAGTTCTCAGCTCTCTGCACCATCAGCAGCCCAATTCTGTTCCCTGCCACTTTGTATCATGCAACCAGACCAATAGGTTATGCTATGCTATGCTGGGGGAACTGTTGAACAGCCTTCAGGAAGTAAGTGAAATAGACAGTACCTCCTGATAGGCTGCCCAAACTTCCATGGGTCTGCTTGGACCAGCTATTCTGCTGGTGCAAGTCCTAGGTGAGCCAGGGCTTGTGTTGGGTTTGAAAATGGAAGATAGGATCCAGGGAAAGTCTCTGCCGCTAGATCCACCCTCTCCCTCCCTTGATATGCCCCCAGTTCTTCCCCCTCTCCACCCTGTTACTCTCCTTGCCCATGAACTGCTTTCCTGTGCCTGCCTACCTGCCTTGTGCCATCTGAGGTCTGTAGCGATGGGAATCTGCTGCTGTACCTGCCTTGTGGCAGCAGCCTCACATCTTTTTGTGCAGTGGCACAATCTTCACACTGTTTCAGGGCCATTTAGGCCAGCAGGACACTAGTCCTGTTGTTTACGCTAGTCCTATTGTTTCAAAAGGTCCACAAATCCCTTGTTTATTTATAGTACATCTAGCCACTGTAGCGTAGTGGACATTCACCTGCAGTCCATCGCTGAACCCTATAGCAGGGGTATCCAAAGTTTTTGGCAGGAGGGCTACATGGTCTCTCTGACACTGTGTCAGGGGCCGGGGGGGGGAGGAATTAATTTACATTTAAAATGTGAATAAATTTACATAAGTTTACATAAATGAATATATTAAAGATGAACTTATAAGAATGAATGAAGGTCTTGCAATAGCTCAAGGCCTACAAAAGGCCTTGCACAAAGCAAGGCTGGCCTTTCCTTTGCTGCTGCTGCTGCATCACAGACGTGAAACAACAAGCAGTGGAGGGAGCCCATCCTACAACTCACAGGAGTGGTCAAACAGTTACCCTCACACTGAGAGTAGTTGTGTTGGGCCAGTGTGGGCTCCAACAAATCTGTGGAGGGCCAGAGGCTCATTGGAGACTGGGGGCTTTCTAAGGGCCGCATTGAGAAGCCTTGAGGGCCGCAAGTGGCCCCAGGGCTGGGGTTTGGGCACCCCTGCCCTATAGTTTCTAATCAAGCAAAATAATTAGTCGTTGTCATCACACTTGTAAAAAACTGCCTGTGCGCTTGTCCCTCTTGTCCAATATGTCTCCAACATGGGCTGGCACCAATGTCTATTCCATTGTCTTTCTCAAGTAGCAGAGCTGGAGTCTTTGGGACCTTGTTTGGGAACACTCCGGTCTCTGTTGCCACTGGGCTGATAGTCCTTTTCCATGGCTTTGTACTTTGAGATGAAGCAGTAATTGTGGTTTTTCTCTTTTTTTTAAATTTTCACTTTGCATGGCATTAGTCCTCACAATAGCCAAGCTGGAGATGTTTATGCTCCAAAGAGCATAATTCACACAATTTTGTGTCCCAAAAAAGCCTCCTTTTCTCCCTCTCTCTGACCTTTGAGCTGCCAAGCAGGGCTGCTAGTCAGTGCCTGCTTCCTGAACAACCGGTGTTGAATAGCAGTGAAAATCTGATCTGAACCGAAGGCAAGTACGGTGCTGAAAGTGACTTCAAAGATATGATTAAACATGTTTATAACAATTAGTTTCAAAGGGTTCTCATTTCTTGCAGTGTTTGAAGGATACAGCCTTTAATAAAGTAAAATAAATTACACTCCAGCTCCATTCAGCAAATGAGCACTTTTTCCTCTAAGTACCATTTATCTTCCGCTCCATTCAGTGTGAAACATCTCACCGTTTCTTTAAATATAGGTATTCGCACCCCAAGCATACTTCTCATCTTCACTTCCCACATTACCAGCACAATGAGCCTGATTTTAACACTGTCATTAGATTATCCTACAGAAAAAAAGAGTATTCTTCGTTTTTTAATTAGATTTTAATCAAGGGGGGGGGAAATGCTGGAGCAGCGTTACGGATCTGAAATGAGCTTTGCTCTTATTTCTTGATACATTTTTTTAAAGAGAAGTAATACACTTTTTTTTTCCAAATTGATGCAGTTAATAACTGTAGATAGAAACACATATTATTTCAAAAAAGTATGCTGTGAACTTTTCTTCTTAAAGTAGCTAATCCTTGTAAGTAGATATACTATAGGACATGGATAGGCAGTGTATAGTCCGAACCCCGGCCCTGGGGCCGAACCCCGGCCCTGGGGCCACTTGCGGCCCTCGAGGAATCTTAATGCGGCCCTCAGGGAGCCCCCAGTCTCCAATGAGCCTCTGGCCCTCTGGAGATTTGTTAGAGCCCCCACTGGCCCAACGCAGCTGCTCTTAGCGTGAGGGCAACTGTTTGACCTCTTGCGTGAGCTGTGGGATGAGGGCTCCTGCCACTGCTTGCTGTTTCACGTCTGTGATGCAGCAGAGGCAGCAAAGGAAAGGCCAGCCTTGCTTTGTGCAAGGCCTTTTATAGGCCTTGAGCTATTTCAAGACCTTCATTCATTCATATAAGTTCATCTTTAATATATTCATTTATGTAAACTTATGTAAATTTATTCACATTTTAAATCTAAATTAATTTTTTCCCGGGCCCCTGACACAGTGTCAGAGAGATGATGTGGCCCTTTGGACACCCCTGGTCCATTGGATTGGATAGATGCCCCCATAGTTGCTGCTACCCTGCTGAGGCTCAGAATGTAGAGGGCTGACATGATTCCTTCGCCAGGAGCAAGTAAAACTGTGCCAGGTGGAATAGGAGGTGGGAGAGGGTGGCATAAGGGCATTTCTGCGGTGGGGAAAGGGCATTTCTGGGTGGGGAGGGCAGAACAGGGGAGGAATGGGCCTGGGAGGGGGTAGGATTGGTTGCGGCGGCGCACACCATATCCTAACCCCTTCTCCCAGGCCTTGGAGCCCTCCACGGGCTAAATTTGTGCCAGCTAAATAGCTGATGCAGTTCTGAGTAGCCCTATAGGGCAGACTGAAGTGTTACATGGGGTAGGGGGAAAAATATCCCCTTATCTCTAGGTGACCTCTAGCCTTTTTCTAACCTGGGTAGAATACAGTGCAGGCCATGCAGCCTGGCTGTACCTGTGCAGGTTAGGATTGCACTGTTGGTCTCTCAGCTGCCTTATCTCCTTCCAGCCATTTAACCTTTAGATTTGGGTGGATGCAGCATGTTCAAAGCTGCTAACTGCTGAAAGACATTTAACTTTTGACTTAACAACTATATGCATTCCATATGTATTTTGATGCCACAACAAAGAATCTTCTTTTGTTCAGGATTCTGAATGTAGTTGAAGGCATGTCTTCAGTAGAACCAAACACTAACAAAGGAAAACCCCTCCTCCAAAAAAAAAAATATATATATATTTGTAAAGGCAAAAAAAATCTTGTTTTCAACAACTCTGTGAAGCAGAAAACTGTGGTATGCAGGGTTAACTAGCAGTTTGAGGGAGCCGGAATCGTGAGGCTCTGTAATTAAGTGATATTGATTAGTAAAGGCCTGGATATTAGGAATTAATTAATACTGAACCAGTAGATTGCTCTGGAAATTCCATTAGCTGCCTCTGCTCTTGTTTTTCTCCCTTTCTAGGGCCACATTCATAATGTTTACAGTTTCCAAGGCTGTTAGAAATCATGTAGCTATTGAAATATAGGCAATAAGCAGTTGGGGAGGCCAGATCATTCTGTCAAGGGGGAATTGGTAGCGTCTTGGTATAAGCGTCTTGGCTAAGCCTGGGATATTTGGAAATTAAACTGATAAAAGTTATAACAAAAAAACCTGTGCTGTTAATAAAAGTAATGGTTGGTTTAATTAGTAAGCACCCTTTGTGCTAATGGACATCGCATGTGCTGACTCTGTGTATGTGAAAGAGAGAAAGGGATTGATGGAATTGAGAACAGATAAGGAGACATACAACCATACAAATGGTCATCTTTCTCTTCTGGACATGCCATCTGATTTTAATCTCTTTAACAACCAAACATGTATTCAAATTATTTTAAACTTATAAGTCTCCAAAAATGTCTAGTCCAGTGATTTTCAACCTTTTTTGTTCACAGCACACTGACAAGATACTAAGATATCTTGTCAAATTCCTGTGGCACACCTGTGTACCATTCACGGCAAACCAGTGTGCTACAGCGCAGTGGTTGAAAATGACTGGTCTAGCACATAACACATTTTATTAGTCTGCCTGCCTACTCATAGCACAGTAGCCATTTTAATGTTAAAAGATTGGGGGTGGAGCTGCACAAATGTTTTGAAACTCCCCTTCTTGTCAGCTAGAAAATGTTCTTTCTCTCCATAGATAATCGGGCAAGTGGTTCTTTACAACCCTGTTTTAAAGACTACCCATAAGCAATATGGGCTTTTGAGTCTCCGGTTGTTGTTTTTAGACCAGACACTAAAAGTGGTTAAGCAATCAGTTCAGCTGCTTTAAACTAGTTCAGATGGAAAGCGGTATTGTTTATATCCTGCCATTCCAAACTGTTCAAAGTGGCTCTAAATAGGTGCTGCTTTTGTTTTGCACTTTACCAAAGGCCTTCAAGGGCCGTCAGTGAACAAGGAAGGGTCCCTTGATGAGCTCACCTCACAAAAGATCCCATAGATGAATCTATGGGTGAAACATATATTAAAACAAGCAAACACACACTGGGGCACTAGACTTTGGTGTTCCCCCCCCTTTGGTCTTTTGTTTTGTATCAGACTGCTGTGTCTGACCCGCTGATGCTGCAAGAATCAACCCCATTCCAGTCTCAGTCCAAGAACCACTATGCTGTGCCATCACCACCTATTGGCAACCCCTGATTTAATCTCCTTTCCAGACTTTCTTTGCAGCCTCTCTCCCTGAGCACAACTGAAGCTGCTGTGCCAGAATGAGCAGGACGGCCATTCTTTGCAGAGTGCCTCATAACACCTTCCCTCTGTATAGCAGTGCCAGCCCCTTGGTCTGCTTCACTCTTCAAAGTAACTAAAGGCTACTGCTTAGTTTTGGGACTTGATTTAAGGCCCACTTTCCACTTTTAGACCCTGTTTCGATCAGAAGATTCTCCTGATCTTGTCAGTCTTGCCCTGCAGTTCCTACAATGCATTACACTCAGTTCAGCAGATTTAGTCTGGTAGTTTTAGTCCTTGCTGCAGTCTTACCATAGACCCACAAATCCTCCACGATCTTCATTGTCTCATGAGCAGTCGGATTGATTCCCTCTTCCTTCCCCACCAAACCACTGTGTACACCATTTGCTACTGAGCAGGATCCCAGTACACAAGTTAGGTTTCCCCGTGTGCACATGTTACGCAAGTTTAAAAGCACACCAGATAACGCCTCCTAGGAACTCTGCTGCTTCCTTGTTTCGTCAGACAGCCTCTTCACTTGAAGACTCATCTGGGAGGAGACAAGTAGGCAGCACAGGTGAAGGTAAGGGGGGGTGGGGTGCTCTGTTGCCCCCACCTTGCCCACCTGGGCACTTTCTTTAAACAGGTTGACTGAACGTGATCAGAATCTGACTTGTCCTAAACCAGGGGTGTCCAAAGTTTTTGGCAGGAGGACCACATCGTCTCTCTGACACTGTGTCGGGGGGGCGGGGGATAAAAAGAATTAATTTACAGTTAAATTTGAATAAATTTACATAAGTTTACATAAATGAATATATTAAAGATGAACTTATAGGAATGAATGAAGGTCTTGAAATAGCTCAAGGCCGATAAAAGGCCTTGCACAAAGCAAGGCTGGCCTTTCCTTTGCTGCCGCTACTGCATCACAGACATGAAACAACAAACAGTGGCAGGAGCCCTCATCCCACAGGTCGAACAGTTGTGAGAGGTCGAACAGTGTGAGAGGCCGAACAGTTGCCCTCACACTGAGAGCAGTTGTGTCGGACCAGTGTGGGCTCCAACAAATCTCCGGAGGGCCAGAGGCTCATTGGAGACTGGGGGCTCCATGAGGGCTGCATTGAGAGGCTTCAAGGCCCGCAAGTGGCCCCAGGGCTGGGGTTTGGGCACCCCTGTCCTAAACAAATAGCCAGGCAAGAAAGGGAAGGCCAGACACTGACACGTGCTCAGAGGGGGATGGAATTAAATCATCTCTTTGGGCACCACTTCTGTGGTCTTTGCTGTTGCTAGAGTCACAACTTTCAATTCTTTCTCTTCCTACAGCTCACTGACTTCTATGGTCTTTGCCTCCTGTGATGTCACTTCCAGCTTCTGGGAGACTATTCTAGGTGCTAGCACAACTGTCTGTAGTAACAAATTGTCTGTCCCTCTGCTCTGCTGGCAAAGGAAGAGGGACAGACAATTTATCACAGACAGTTGCCCTTGAAACCACCACAGAACTCAGAAGTTTTTTTCAGTGATTTTCAACTCTTGCGCTCCAACACACCTGTGGACCTTTTATGGTACACCAGTGTGCCATGATACACTGGCTGAAAATCACTGTGCTAGAATGTTTAATTTTGGTGTCTCTAATTTCGGTTTTAAATTTGATTCTGTTGCAAGTTTTTATCTCTTTGGTACCATCTAGTGAAATGTGGGATATAAATGGGGGGGGGGGGAATGAATGAGCAAATAAAGTGTAAATCCCCCCTTGGCATATTATATGACTATGGTACTATGGTAGTTTAAGCGAAAGGAAGAGATTTTGCATACAGTATAGGGCTAGTCTGAATGACCATTGAGTCTCTCCCCACCCTGAACAACTACACACCCCGACCTGTTATATAGACACTATCAACTGTGGATGTTCAGAGTCACAATCATTCATTTTGGTGTTGGTGTTTGGACGCTTAAAGAAATTTCCCAGTGAGTTTTCCCCTACCTGAATTAAGTGAATGGAAAAGCAATTTTTATTATTTTGTTGTGTGGAGAAAGGGAACATATTTGATTTTTTAAAAAATCAGATCCTTTCTTCTTCTTCTTCTTCTCATCCTTGCCTAAACTTTCTCCTATCCTTCATTTGCCATGAATGCTAAGTTTGTAAGTTGCATCTTGCCTGAGGGGATATAATTTAAACCATTGTGTTACTGCATAAGGCAGTCTGCTGAGATGCCATAAAAACATTAACAATGACAAAAACATTGAAAAATTAATGTAGTCATGATAATTAGGAGAAACAATGCGACTTATTTATCACTTGGAATTACAGCATTTCAAAACGAGTTTTGCATTCACTTTTTTTTAAACCCTTGGAACCAATTTTTAAACAAGTTTTCTCATTAATTTTCAATTTGTAATGTACATTATGAAGAAGCATTTTAAATCATTTGGGGATGGTTCATAATAGATTTATCTTTTGTGCTCTAATATTCTTTTTTTATTTTAATACAATGAATAGACATAAATAGGGGGGAAAAAGGACTCCAAAATAGGTTGCTAAGGTATATATTTTTTAAAGCAAGAGACTTTAAACACGAATGGCCCCTGCAAATGAGAAGGAATGTGCTGATCCCTGGAGAAGGGGAAAAATGCATCCCTTTAAAATCAGTTGAAAAAACTGAACAGCCCTTTAACAACAGCCTCCTTAGTGAGAGAGAGAGGGCAGCTGGCTGACAATCCATCAGTCCTTTTCTCTCCAGGCGACTCCCCACCCCCAGCATGTGAAAGAAAGGTAATCGCTCTGCATTGGTGAAGGGAGGGGCTGAGTGAAGTTCCTTTCTAAGCTCTTGGAGGATGACAGATTGATGGATTGTCTTCTTAATGACTCTTACCTTACATCACAAAGGTCAGCAAGGCTGTTTTTAAATCACCGGAGCAAATAAACTTTGTTTTTTAAATTGATTTGCTATAGTGCGTTTTTTTTTGCCATCCACCTGAGTGTTTGGAATGGAACCCATGCAAATAATGAGGCTCAACTTGTATTTAAAATACAGAGGTGACGGAAAATAATTCCACCCAAAATGCAATTTCACTGTGATGCTCCCATGGTATGTGACTGCATTTGGGGAAATGTTACAGATCTGTACTTTTAACAAGCTATTATGTATATTCTTTTAACAAAGATAGTAAGTGGGACTTACTCCTAGGTAAGTGTAGCCTAGGATTGTTAAAAATTTTCCTGCTTGGTGATATCACTTCTGATCATGACATCACTTCTGGTGGGTCTGGACAGATTCTCATTTTTAAAAGTGGGTCCCGGTGCTAAATGTGTGAGAACCACTGCTTTAATCTGATTTCTGCTTGGCAGCCATTTAAACCAGCCCTAAAACCCAGTCAATAAACTAAAAAAGTAGAATGTGCTGTCAAATCATGGTAAATAGCTATTTAGGAAATCTTCCTGAAGAACACCATTTGATTCACCTACAGCCCAATCCTATCAAGCCCATTCTCCCTATTGCCAATGCAGTTGCACCACTAGAGCTCAAGCTGCATCCTGCAGGGTGTGTGTGTGTGTGTGCGTGCGTGCGTGCGTGGGAAGCAATCCCAGAAGGCAGTGCTGGGCATGGCAACTTTTGCTCCCTTGCCTGGTTGTAAGCCCTGGTGCAACATCCACTGTATCCTAAGCCCAGCCGGCAAGGGTGGGGGAGGAGGGGAGACTGGAGTGTGCGTCAGAAATCCACCAGCCTGCCTATCAACAAGGCCTGTGCCCTTAGCAAACAGGATGCTGCCCAGGCACCATCACTGGCTGTGACGTAGAAACCACAAAAGTCCCTTGACCAAGTTGCCCTTGAGTGGTAATTGCCCAGTGACCAAGCAATGCAACACAGTCATGGCCATAGCGAAGCAGCACGTACATAGCGGTCACACTCAGAAGCCCCCAAGCCCTGCCTGCTAGACCTCTAAACTGCCCAGGCACCCACCCCCACCTTCATGGAAGCAAGTCTGCAGGCATAGCCCAACAAAGCTTACAGCCTGCTGGGTGTAATTGGACCTCAGCCAGTGATTTAGCTGGTGCAGTAGAACTGGGATGGCAGCCAAAGGCCAAGAAGCGGATAGGATATTGGCAGTACTGCTACCACCAGTACTGCCTTCCCTTTCCACCCTCAATCTACTGTCCTCTCCACCCTGTTCCACCTAACCCCTGACTCCCCCCCTACCCCCGCTCCACTGACTTAACGGCTCTGGGGGTTGTTGACAGGTTGGTTGCAACAGCAGCTGGCTGGAGAAAATGGTGTGTTGCCTTTTTCAACAACCGTAAAGGACCTGGAACGCTAGTTCCATAGGATTGGGGCCTTAGGCTGAAGCCCTATTGATAACTTCTTGAGAGTAAGCCTCAATGTGCTTACTTCAGAGAGAACATGCATAAGATTTTACTCTTAGTAATTCCTTCCATTCCCCTCCCCCTGTTATTTCCCCCTTTCCTAAAAATCGGGAAAGATGCACACAGATGCATACTTACTCTTTAGAAGGTAACTCTAAAATTTCTCATGAGATATCCAGCCAGTACAGCCACAGATGGCATCTTTGCTCTCAGATCATGAATGGACGTGTCCTTGGGCAAGTAACTTACAGCAGCCTTTGGGGAGCCTCGCTGCAGTTTGATAATGGCACATTTTGAAAGATAAGCTTTTCATTGACACTCGTCTCTGTTTCTTTGCACATATACAATGTGAAGGGCTAGAATTCTTTGGGAACGATGACGCATAAATGATAGGGAAGCATTAATAATTATGGCCATAATCTCATGCTGAGTTGCATGTGCTTGATACCATTGACTTCAGTGGGACGACGTGTGCAAATTTGGCACAGGATGCAGCATCCATTTATCACATGCATATGAAAGGAAAAAATTATCCGTACAGCAGTTCTTAACGACATCTTCCATGGACTGTAGGAACCAGTGAACGTTCTCATTCAGCCATCTGTGCTAAACAAGGTTAAAGTGGCTAAAAGACAGACCATATTTTAATGCGCTCTCCGGAAATTAAAGCCGCAAGCGCTTCATAAAATATCATTCCTTTAGTCTTGAATCCAGTGCCCATTAATGCTGAAGGTTTAATCATAGAGCAATAGCTAAATACGTGCGCGCGTAATTGCTTACAGAAATCCTTTCACTGAGGTTGTAACCATTTGCAGTCCTGTAGCCTGCTCTTCCTTCAGCACAGAGACAAGATTTCTTCATGCTTTAGAATAGTTTGTATAATCTGCTCCATTATTATCACTTCATTTATTTAATCGGCTGCTAAATATACTAATTAGGTTCACGAGCAGAGCCTGGCATGTGTGGTGCAGTAAAAGAATGACTCTCTTTGCTTGTCTAAACATTTGCAAATAATTAGCAATGTAGGGTATTGACTTTTATATGCCCTGCGTGGTACGGAGTTTGGCTCACCTATTTTGCAGTAGGGATTTTGCTGACATCGAGTGGAACGTACTTGGGTTGTGGAGTCATCATTTCCTGTTTTTGTTAGTGGATGTGGTCTGGATGTGTATAATTCACTAGCTATATTCTTAAATAACTTGTTTAAAATCTAAAGCATCCATCAAAACTCAAAATTATCTGTGAAAGGAACTCATGAGAGTATTTCCCAATGAGGAGACGGAGGGCTGAGTCCTATCTACCTTTCCAGCACTGATGCAGCCGCAATAGGTACAGCAAGCACTAATCTTTGATACAGTACATTATCAGAATTCTCTTTCTAACGAAGTAGGTAACATGCTGAGCCCTCTGAGTTGTTGGTGGCTTTGTTTGACTAACCCAGTTTAACTGCTTTCTTAAGGCCCAAACCTATTGGCACAGATGTTGCACAGACACTGGCAGGTCATCCATCATTACCTAAGCTCACCCAACAAGGTGTAGTAGGGGTCACCCCTACCTACACCAGGCTGGCCACTGGCAAAGTGTTTTCCTAGTGACGGGTGTGTCTGTCATCTGACTGAGGATAAGGATCAGGTATATTTCGATTGCTTTTTGTCTCTTCCACACTGTGCGCACATTCTCCACTCCATTGGAGCCTTTCCACAGGTGGGGGGTCACATCCAAACTGTGTTCAGGTTGCAGTGGTGTGATACTTTCTCAGTGTTGTGCTGGCATTTGTTGTGTGCCTCTCAGCGGAGGGAGCTTCTGTGTGCTTCTGTCATTGCACCAGTATATATGGTATTACATGGTTGGAGTTGGGCTCTTCGGGCAATCCTAACCAACTTTTCAGCACTGGCATAGCTGTGCCAGTGGGGCATGTGCTGCATCCTGCAGTTGGGGGGCAGTCACGGAAGCCTCCTCAAGATAAGGCAATGTTCCCTTACCCTGGAGTTGCATTTCCTTTACAATACAATAGCACCTTTATTGGCATATAATATAAACAGGAGACCAGCTACAACAGTCACTGATAAAATACTTAAGCATAAAAAGAAAAATAGGAATAATACAGGAAAAAGGGAAAAGAAAAAAAGAGTTCAAGGGGGGGTATTTTAATAATATGGGATAAAAAACTGGCAACTGCTAAAGTAATATTTGCCTGATTATCACTTAGTAAAACAAAAATAGGATCGATAAATGGGCCAAAAGGGTAGCTTAGAAAGGGGCCCAAATACAGCTTCCTGAGTAGACAATGCGCTGGACAGTGGATTAGAATATGCTCGAGAGTGTCTGGCTCTCTACAGAAAGAGCATAATGACAGAAAGAGCATAATCTGCAATTCCAGTGGATTCTAGTGGACAGTGGATTAGAATATGCTCGAGAGTGTCTGGCTCTTGACAGAAACAGCATAATGACAGAGCATAATCTGCAATTCCGAGGAATGCACGAAAATCTACCATGATGGTACGAGGAAGGAAAAATATTAAAACGCGCGAGCATAAAAGCTCTTCTAAGAGAGGGATTTGTTAAGGAATCAAAATATTTGGAAGGCTGACCTGATAGAGGGCAAAAACCAAAGGAAAGAGGGGAACATACTGAATTAAGATCAGTAGACAGAATGGTAAATTCAGCTTCCCAAAGCCTAGTTTGAATTAGCTTATAGGCGCAGTTAATATCAAGGTCCGCTAAAGATTCCAAGGAAAGATCTAAGGAGTTCAATTTGGAATCAATTTTATAAAACCAGCTAGATAAAAAAGGGGTCTCTTATCAGCATTGCCTTTACCTTGGTCCTGGAAAGTTGGTTAGGATTGCGTCCTTAATCACTTACAAGCAGTCTAACCGCCCCACTAGCAGTTAGACAGTCATCAGAATTATAGGCAGGTCTGGAGGAAGAGAAAAGAGTTAAATTTCTGGGTGCCAACTTAGGGAAGTCTTACCAACTTAGAACTGCTATCATCCAGACTCACTGGGCTTGCTTCCCCTGTTGGAGTGGTGAGGTAGAAGTTCCAGGCGCCTGAGGACTAAATTATGCATATTTTCAGAAAGGTGTACAGAATAAATGTTTTAAAAGATGCATGATGATATACTTATTGCATTTATTTATTTATTTTTGCCTGTAAAGAGAAAAAGCAGCAGCGATTCTCCCTCCAAACTTAAAAAAAGCTATTTTCCAGGAAGGCTGGCTTCATAATTGGCTGCCTCTGATACCGGTGGATGTCAAGGATCATAAACAAGAGGGCAGGGCCTGCATCACTTGGTGCCACAGGTAAGTTGGAATCCAATTGTGGAACTGTCTATCTTAATGACACCTTGCCTTGCTCTGGCCACTAGAGAATGTGAGAAAGCGGCGACTTAGTACGTTTCCTGTGAAAAAATGAGGGATTTGCGACAGGAATGAAACACATAATTGCAGGTGTGAGTCAAAAGAAATTGAACTGCCTGCCGCCGGTGCCAGCCTTGATGATGAGCTCAGGTTGGCTGCCGGTTTCGGAGTGAATTAATTCTTGCATTTTCTTCTGTTTCGCTTCCTCCACTTCTGCACATCGCATAAATTCCATCCGTATTAGTCCACTGAAGTATGTGCTACAAGGCAGGGGCTCTGCTCTTGAAAATGATACAGGTTTTGCGAAAGTGGTACACAATCTGCGGCTCCAAGGGCATGCACCCTTGGTTGGAAGGATAACTGCAGAGTTAGGAAAGTTTGCAGTCGCTCTTGGCTGAAATTGGCAGGAGGGAAGTTGGTTAAAAGAAAGGAGGAGATGGAGCTGTGGCACAGGTGCAGAAGCCCACAGTTTGGCATGTAGGTGGTCTCAGGTTCACCTACAGTTGGAAGACTAGTCTCTAGTTGAAAGATTAGCACAACTGGAAAGGAAGAGCTAGCCATGCTGTTGCCCTTCGCCCTTCCCTTTTCTTCCAAAAGGGATGGATTTCAAGTGGGATGAGAAGGTTCTTTTGAGGTGTTGCATAGGAAGAGCTGGTTACAATCTGCACAGTAAAAATACCCAGGGAGTGAAAAGAGAATGCTAATGAGTTACATTACAGGCAGCCTGATCCTAACTTGCGCTGGAACATGCAGGCCAGTGGCCTGAGCTGTATCCAGCGCAAGTTGCAGGCCACCAGAGGCTCAGCCAGGAGCAAAGGGAGACTTTTCCTCTTACGCTGGGAAGAGCCACTGCAGTCCCAATGGGGCTACTTGGAACTGCGCCGCCTTAGGAGGTTAGATAAGTGCTGGATCCTGGCCCTGCCTCCTGCTCCCCACCCATTCCCAGAAACGCCCGCCACCCACCCTCCAACCTCCCCAAAAGACCTCCCTCCTGCCTTCTCCACGCCCTCCCCTTGCGCCCCCCCCCAACCCCTGTGTCAGCCAATCTCGGCCGGCGCAAACTTTCCTCTCCCTGGGGCCCACTGCGATGTAGGGAGGCCGATGCACATCCATGCACCAGCCCGACCCCCCTCGGAATGGTGTGGAAGTGCTTTAAGGCTCAGTTTGGATTATGCCCTGAATGTAATTCCAAGTTGTAGACTTTTATTCCTTCTCGTTCCCCATTATGTGTGCGTTGAGCTCAGTTTCACGCCTTTAAAACAGCCAAAGTTAAGGAAATTTTAAAATAATGTGGTACATGTTGTGCTTATGTGCAAAGACCAATTAAGTTAAAACTGAGATTGTACAAAGCACAGAACTGTTGTATGAGGATGCATGGTGTACTTTTCCATGTCCCCCCTCCTTTCCTTTGCATAATGTTCAAAAGGCTTTATATAAATCATACTTTATCTTTCTAGAATCCCCAGACTATCAAGAAATCTCTTCTGGGGGCCTTGGGAATTGGGTCTGAAGGAGGCAATAATTCGGAAATTCAGTATTCAGTAAGACCTTTATTGGCATAAAATACAGAGAAAGAACAGAACAGAACAGGAATGTACAAAGACAACACAACATAAGCATAAACATCAGTCACTGCCCAGAGTCCCAGGGCTCTGCCTGGCTATTACCCCAGATAAAAAGGAAGCAACATTATCCAGAATCTCAGGATCAGGAGTGGAAAGGAGAGACTGAAGCATGATTGAATCCTCCCAGCCCTGCATCCTAGCTAGCAATGGACCTAGAAATTTCTTGCGTGACACAACATGTAGCGGGCAGTAAAAAAAGGTATGCATTAAAGTCTCAACGCAATCCCTACCACACTTGCATTTCCTCTCTAAGTAGGGGATACCGCTGAACCTGCCCGTTAACAAGGCTGATGGAAGAGCGTTACACCTTGCCAGTGTGAAAGCTCTCCGGGCCTGTGGGCACACCAGGCGGTAAAAGAAGGAGGCCGGTTTCCAAAACTGACTGGAATATGAAGATGGAGTGGAGAACATGTGGTTCTGGCGGCACTAAACAGCTCTTGTTGTTCGATATCAAGAATTCTTCCTTTAACGATTCTGTAAGCTGCATCACAACCAATCATACCTAACTCTGCAGTGTCCAGCCCTATTGACTTAATTTTAGTTCGAAGATCAGAGATCTCTATAGGCAGGACTGGATCCGATAATAATTGTTGCATTAGATCAGAAGATCAGAAGATAATTCGGAAATATTAAAGAAGAGTGCAGGAGCTTGTGCCAAGGTTCTATTTCTGGCACGGTCCCTTGATGGTTCTGAGAAGACTAGAGGGACAGGAATTTGGGGTTTGTAGAGGCAAACCCTGTTGGCCGGGGATAATAAATAGTGAGTCTGAAATAATAAGCCTGACTAGTAGGTCTACACCCACAAATGGTCAGTCCACCTTCCCAGGGGTGTTTCAAGACTCCCCATTACTGCTAGGTACTTCTGCCCAGGAGTGTCAACCAACTCCTACTACAGCCTCTGGGTAGGGGAGTATCTCTGAAGATCCTATTATTTTTCTCTTGGATGGAATATAACAGTTATGTATAGACTCTTCGAACTACGCTCTTGTTCTTCCTGCTTCCCTGGTTGCAAAGTGAAAGGAACTGAATACTGACTGACTGCTCATCTTTCTTCCAGGCCCTGTTCTTCCAGTCTCCACTAATCAGAGTTAGTTCCACCCTATAGTAGTATTTTGATGTTTTTAATTATTCACCAAGAGGTCGGGGGAGGAATTCTTGGTTCTGAAAGTCAGGCGTGATCTCACGGCTTCTGCCCACATTATTTAATCCAGTCTGTTGGATTCCATCTCCTCCCTCCAAAGTTGCCAGCCGCTTGCATTTAGGGTCATGAGGTGGTATTTCATGCTTTCATATTTACAATCACGGCTGCCTCTCCCTTTCCCACTGTAGTGACACCCCCAGAGGAAGTTCGTGATGTTTCGTTCTTGCAGACATTTTTGAAGCCAGCCAATTAAGCACGGGCTTAGGAAATAATTATGTAGGATGGTTGGAGCTGAGAGATAAAATTGAATTTCAAACTCGCATTAACTAATGCTTATTTTGCTGCCACTATCAGCTCCTTTTTTGAGTGTTGTGTTTGCAGCTTCAGCTCCTCTACCTGCCATTCTAATTAAACCCAGCAGCATAAATAAAATGAAGATGTAAAAATGAAATGCGAGCATGCTTCCGGAATATTTGTAACAGTTGCTTTTAATATTGAGGGTGTGGAGAATATTGAGAATATCCTGTTTCTGAAGGAAGCAGGCCTTGATTTCCCTGAGCACAGGAACCTTCAAGATACTGAATCTGCCCAAACCTTTCCTTGACTCATATAAGCATAATGATGTTCATGGGGCATGGAAGGTGTGTAAGTGATTTATCTGTTCTATCTTGAAACTAGAACTGGTATATCGATAAAAAGATTCAGACAGTCCCTATGGCAGTGGGAGCGAAAACCACCTGTCTTACTGTGGAGAGTCACCAGTGGTACTTGTCCTGAAAAGTGCTGGTTCATATTTTTTGGAAGAGCGAGAACATGCAATCTAGATTAGAGCAATAGCAGTGGGTGCAGGTACGCCAGCAGTAAGGGGAGCAGTTACATATTTAGTGCCTGAATCCTTCTGAATTGCATTCTCTAGCTTTGATTAGATCTATAGTTGCTTTGATTAGGTATATCATTGACTTCTTTTCTCGGCTTGTTTTGTATCTCCCTGCTTAAGTGACTGTAAACAGTTGCTTCTTTTGCTTTTATTTTGCAGTCTATAAAGTGCTCCGTGTAATTCAGCTTCACCAGGATTCAGTCACTTTTGTGTCTCCCCCTCCCACAGCTCTGCTAAGATATATTACTGAGGGGTAATGTCTCTGAATCCCAGCTGAAGGGAAGCAGTGGTGGGAAAAGAGGGCATCTTTCTCTCCTGCTTGTGGGCTTTCCAGAGGTAGCTGGTGGGCCACTGGAGGAAACGTCTAGTTGGACACCCCTTGGCTCAGTGCCCTTCTCTGTGTTTGTGGTGGCTCTCTGGTTGGTTCCGAGATGAGGATTCAGAAGCATTGTCTGACCACGTTAGCTAATTTCAGCTCACACCTTCCTCAGTTGACAAAAAGCAAAGTATACCTGCAGCTTGCGAACCGGTCCAGTGAAGAATAAATCTGTCTCTTCTTTATCCCGGCAAGTTGGCAATAGCAGGGAAATGGCTGGGGGTGGAATTCTGTACGTTGTTGTGCCCCAGTGTGTCCATATAGCCACCATTAATGGGAGAATCACAGCTGCAGCCACCATCTGCGCAGCAGGACCTGCAAGTTTCAAGGAATCTTCTATGCAAGGACAAAAGTCAAAGACAATCTGTAGTGAAAACTTCTCAACTGAACGTGTTTTGTTTAGTCGTGCAGTGGAAACATCTTAAGAACATAAGAACAGCCCCACTGGATCAGGCCATAGGCCCATCTAGTGCAGCTTGCTGTATCTCACAGCGGCCCACCAAATGCCCCAGGGAGCACACCAGATAACAAGAGACCTCATCCTGGTGCCCTCCCTTGCATCTGGCATTCTGACATAGCCCATTTCTAAAATCAGGAGGTTGCACATACGCATCATGGCTTGTAACCCGTCATGGATTTTTCCTCCAGAAACTTGTCCAGTCCCCTTTTAAAGGTGTCCAGGCCAGACGCCATCACCACATCCTGCGGCAAGGAGTTCCACAGACCAACCACACGCTGAGTAAAGAAATATTTTCTTTTGTCTGTTCTAACTCTCCCAATTTTAACGGATGTCCCCTGGTTCTGGTGTTATGCGAGATTAACAGGCTGATTAACAGGCTGTATAAAAATATTGTAAATAAATAGCAGGGATCACCAGAGTCTGGAAGCTACTTTAGCAGGGCACACAACTGTGTTAGTTGATGAACCAATAGCTTTAAGTAGTGGGGTCTGGTTTAAAATCCTGCAGCAGAAGTCTATGGAGGGTGGAGGTGGCATGGAGAGGCTTGTTGAAATGGAATGTTAGAATTTCAGATATTAAAACACACAGTAGTAAGTGCTGTTAGTATATCTTCAGAACACTCATTTTGTTGCAGGGTTCAAGAGCCACTGTTTCCTATTCTTCTGTTCATATTTGAAACGAGTTGCTGTTTGGCTTGCTGGTGCTCAAGGGATATAATGCAAAACTGTCCCAATTGTTTTAAAGGTGTCATAAAGGTACAGAGTGTTAGGTGTCCCAGATTTCTTTTTGTGTGTGTGGTAGTTAAAACAACAACAGCAGGGACACATTTACACACACAAAAGCAGCAAAAACCAAGTTGCCTTCACATTTCTGCAGCACCTCTGGAATAAATACATTTTAAAAAGAAGTAACCATCTTTCTTGTTCTTCCCCACCCGGCCTCTGTTCCTCGGTGTGACCTGTTTTACCTGCTCTAAACCAAACCGACAGATGAATGTTATTCTGCCAGCAGCACCCCTTCCTCATCCCCACCTTGCTTATTCACTACTGCAAGCTCTGACCCTTGGAGGGGTATCATGTGAAGAGACAAGTGGTAGGGCTGCGGGAGGCAGTGGAAAAAAACAGGGTTGTGGGAGCAGCATCACGGACAGGAAATAAGGCTGTGGGGCTTGTGCTGGTTTCTACAAAGAGGCCGACTGGCAGAGTTGAGGCTACTCCTTGGAACCATCCAAATGCCACATCCTCTACACATCAGCAGAGTTCTTTGGCAGAATCAGACTAAGGTTTCTGCTGAGGCCAACTCTCCCAGTTAAATTCTTGTTTTTGGATCCTCAGACTGTGAGTTTCCTAGTAGCTAGAATTCAAAGCCCTCAAAGCCAATAACACACAATGGTGGTTATAAAGGGGGGGAGTCCTAACACCTTGTTCCAAAACTATTCATTCTAGAACTGCGGTCTTCAAACCATAGGACCATGAAAAAACCGTGTGTGCGGCACTTACCGTTCTCTACAGAAAATCACTCCAATCAGCCACTTCTGCCCTGGAATCAGAATGCACTGCCTGCTGTCCTGCTGGGCCAATGGGCAGTGGAAGTGGCTGCCTGGAACAACTTTCTGCAGAGATCATTTTCCCCTGAGGAGTTGCCACAGGCTGCTCGGTTGCACTCAGGATGCCACAGTAGCCATCTTGGAGCCACAGCAGCCCCACGCTCTGGGCAGCTCAGGATTGGGCTGCACATCCAAGAAGGCAATACCAGACTACATGGACTAATGTGCTGACTAAACATAAGGCCTTATCATATGTCTGTATACGATAATCGTAATCATAATCAAATGCCTGAAGGTATTACTTTCCTATAATGCAGGGGTGCCCAAACCCCAACCCAGGGGCCACTTGTGGCCCTCAGGGACTCACAGTCCAACCCACGGGGAGACCCCTTGTCTCCAATGAGCCTCTGGCCCTCCGGAGACTTGCTGGAGCCCATGCTGGCCTGACACAACTGCTGTTAGTGTGAAGGTGACTGTTTGACCTCTCGCATGAGCTGTGGGATGAGGGTTCCCTCCACTGCTTGCTGTTTCACATCTGTGATGCAGTAGTGGAAGCAAAGGAAAGGCCAGCCTTGCTTTGTGCAAGAACTTTTGTAGGCCTTGAGCTATTGCAAGACCTTCATTCATTCATACAAGTTCCATCTCTAATATATTCATTTATGTAAACTTATTCAAATTTGAAATGTAAATTAATTCAGCCCCCAACACGGTGTCAGAGAGATGATGTGGCCCTCCTGCCAAAAAGTTTGGAAACCCCTGCCATAGCGGTTTAGTTACCAGGTCTGCAGCAGCAAAAATCCCTGTAGGGGTTTCTTTGGCAATGGTTCTGAACAATCAGATTTGAAATCGCCGGCACTTTCCCAGAATTGCAATTCCCATAATTCTATCGTGAGAGAGAACTTTGTCACATTCCCGGGAGGATGGAGCTACTATACAACTTTGCCGCTAGAAGGAGATTCTGATAGGTAATGGGGTTGGGCATTAGTGGAATAGATAGAACAAGCACTGTGACATGAGATGTGAGAAGAAGCATGTTTCCATGTGACTGTTGTAAGGTATTCAAATGTAAGGTTATGCTTAAGAGGGGCTAGTGAGTTCATTTGGAACATTCATAAAACTCTGAAGTGACCCCACATATTTAAAGGAATACTGCTCACAGCACATGCACACCCTGACCTCTTTGCTTACATCCTAGTGAATTCAGGTCAGTTTCCTGAAGTATTCCTGAAAGGGGGGGCAGCGTTGCATCTGAACCTCTCCTCTATATGTGATAGTATGTGTAGTTTGGGTATGTGGTATATGTTAGGGTCTTTGTAGTCTGCCTGAATTGCTACTCAATACGTGTTGATAGCCTGTTCGGTTTATCTGTAGGGGAGCAGTTCGGACTAACTTACTCCCATGTGTGATTAAGGAAACAGGACCAGATTTAACCAGACAAGAGGGGAGGGGATCAAACCATGCATGCATGATAAGCATGCATGCCTTTAAACACTGGTTGCAAAAACAGAAACAGGATCATCCTCCTGGTCCAACGTTTTTCAGTTTCTGTTGCCCTGAACACCATTCTGAAAATCTTGGCATATGTGGATGCCAGAAATGTAACACAGTGTGAATCATTTCTGTTTTCTTTCTTGGGAGAGTGTTTCATGTGCAGAGCAATAAAAAAGTGAACCACTCATTGGAAAAGTGTCATTAAGAAACATCTGCACCTTGATGCTGAAAAAAAAAGTGCAGTTCAGCTGTGGTCATGCAGGATAGTTAAGAACATAAGAACAGCCCCGCTGGATCAGGCCATTGGCCCATCTAGTTTAGCTTCCTGTATCTCACAGCGGCCCACCAAATGCCCCAGGGAGCACACCAGATAACAAGAGACCTGCAAGGCTTCCTGGGAATTGTAGTTAAGGACATAAGAACAGCCCCACTGGATCAGGCCATAGGCCCATCTAGTCCAGCTTCCTGTATCTCACAGCGGCCCACCAAATGCCCCAGGGAGACCTCATCCTGGTGCCCTCCCTCCCTCCCTCCCTCCATCCATCTATCTATCTATCGTGTTTCACCAGCACCACCTGCTTTAAGAACATAAGAGCCCTGCTGGATCAGGCCACAGGCCCATCTAGTCCAGCTTCCTGTATCTCACAGCGGCCCACCAAATACTTCATGCAATGCTGAATAGCCCTGGGCATGGTTCCTCTGGAAGCATTTCCTTGTTCTGCCCTTTGATGGATAAGCTTGAGAGGCAAACCTTATTTATTGCAGGAACATGCTCACCCTCCAAAGCGTGGAGGTAATCGGAGGTTTTGATCCATATGTGCACTGTTAACATGGAGTTGCACTGCTGTGGGGAAAGGAGCTTTGATAAAGCATGCGCTTTACATGCAGAGTCTTGCTCATATCAAGGGTTGGAGAAGACTTATCTTTGAAGCTATGAAGATAAAGTTTCTGGAGGAAAAGTTCATCACGGGTTGCAAGCCATGATGTGTATGTGCAACCTCCTGATTTTAGAAATGGGCTATGTGAGAATGACAGATGCAAGGGAGGGCACCAGGATGCAGGTCTCTTGTTATCTGTTGCGCTCCCTGGGGCATTTGCTGGGCCATTGTGAGATCCAGGAAGCTGGACTAGATGGGCCTATGGCCTGATTCAGTGGGCCTGTTCTTATGTTCTTATTACTTCTCATTCATATACAATACCAAAGTTGATAGACCAGCTTCATAGGTTTGGGTGGAGCAGATAAGAGGGAAACTAAGAGTTTATTAGGATAAATCCCTTGTCGGGCCTCCTTTTTTCTCCTGGTAGTTGTGACGGAGTCCAGTGCCTGTGGTCCAGTGGCTAGAATGGAGCTGAAAAGACTTCAATTCCTGCTTGTCTCACCAACTGACAGCCCAGTCCTATCCACAGTTTCCTGAGAGTAAGCCCCATTTACTCTAATGGGACTTACTTCTGAGTAAACACACATAGGATTGGGCTGTGAGTGAGTTGTTGAGACAAGCAGGAATTGTGACAGAAAGCTAGCCACTGCCATTCTGCTATCAGGTACTCATTCTTCTGAAGAAACAGGTGGCAATGCAAACAAGTGTGTCCATAGCATTGACAGAGTAAGGATTACAAAAAACATGTTTACTGTTAAACAGTCTGATCATGCGCATGTTTTCTCAGGAGCACTGCTTTTCTTGCTCTAAAGTGTATGCATCATATATGTGTGTGCATCATTACAGCCTTAATATTGCTGAGAGAACTTGATGGAGTTACTGGTAATGAAATAGACAAGGAAATTCTCTTAGAGTGTAATCCTATATGTGTTTACTCAAAAGTAAGTCCCACTGTGTTCAATGGGCTGACTCTCAGGAAAGCAAACTTTGGGTTGCAGCCTGAGTTTGCTTCAGAATTGGTCTCTGTGAACAGAGCTTTAATCTCCCAACCCAAAGTGAAGCAGCTCATTTTTTTTTACCAAAGCCTAGTTTTAAAATTTGAAGCCTATCACATCCCTGCTGAAATCAAGACTGGTGACATCCAGACATGTGCTCTTGAGCCTGTAGAATTCAGTTCATTTCCTTCCCCTTATTACTTGCTGTTACAGTACTTCCTTTACCTTTCCCCATTTACCTGGCAATGGAAACAGGGAGGTCTTGCTGGAGGCTTCCGTTCCTCCCTCCTTGTGGGTTTGAATACTGTAATGGCAGCTTTGTAGAGGTTGGGGGACCCTAGGGAATGCAGCTCTCAAGAGCAGCTGGAAATTTACATTTCTCAGAACACCTGACACCTGGCATACCACCATGATTCCAGTTAAGGCACCATCAACTGGGGCAATCTCTAGAGACACCTCATTGTCATCACTACCACAGTTTAAGTGCAGAAGGGAATGGAGGTAGCTGTCTTGGTGAAGGCTCTAGTGATGGTGCTGGTGAACTGATTATGAACTTTGGGGTTTGTACTCAATGTGTAATCAGTTGGAGGAGGGGAGAATGGTTCAGATGTCTCAATGTCACTGGTAATAGACGGGAAACAGTAAGATTCCCCCCCCCCCCCCAGAGAATTGTGAACCCATTAGGAGGACAAGAAAGGAAGATAAAGACACACATCTAAGAAGGCTCTGGCATGCACATGCTGTTCCACCAGAGCTGGAGTTTTCTCATGCACATCAATGTCGTGGGCTATTTTGTATGACATTCACATTAACAGGGACGTCTCCGCTCATTCAGTCACTCTCTACATATTGGATTCTGGGATCATTCAGCAGTACCGTTTGGTGAAAGAAGATGAAGAAAGAGCCTGCTGTCATGCGATTTTTAACTCCTGGAAACTGGGAAGAGGCAGGTGCTGGGCAGGTGCGATCATTAGGCCAACGAAACAGTGCCTAGGGTGCAGACCTCAGAGGGGTGCAATACTGATCTTGGGGTGGTGGGGCACAGTTTTCTATTTATTCTTGAAATTTAAAATGCACTTAGCAGTTTCAAGTTTTGTCTTGCAGAAACAAATGGAAAGCGCATCTGTTTTTGAAGTTTAAAGCACCAGCGCTGATGGGTATAAGTCAATGAGGAAAAGAAATAGGCCTACAAGGGGGGGAAGAAGGGAATAGGGACTGATATCTGGTGACAGAATTAGTCCCACTTCTGTTTAATAGGGAGAAGTCAATTCTAACTCCGCTGAAGCTGAATCAGCAGAGCATAATTTCCCAGGTGAGAGCTGTTTTATGTGACAGGCTATGTAGCACAGCCCAATTTGCTATTTTTATGTGACAGAACAAACTGTGAAATATGTTCCTGCTTTATGGATTTGTACAACTTCACTAGCTGTGTAGAAGGGATGTCAGACGTGAAAATAAAAGGTGCAGTAATGGCCCTACATTCTCACAGATTTTTTTTAATGTCAAATAAAAGAACACAACACTTTCTTTTTTTGTTTTTTTTAAAAAAGGTAACATACAACACAAAGAAAGAGGGATATCACCTAGTTATCCACACTCAAGGAAGTTTTGAAATGCAGGAGAAACAGAGCATGCAAGGCAGCTTCAGGATGTGCTTTCCTCAGAAGTTTTATATCTTTTTATTTATTTGCAAACTTTTTTCTTCCTTGCTGCTCTCATGTTCCCACCCTTGCATGCATGAAGCACCATTTGAAGTATCAACTTTGGTGTACCTCTCAGCAACTTGGAGGTTGCTAATGTGATGCAGAACAGAGTGTCTCCATTTTGTGTAGCTCTCCGAGACCAGAATCACAGCAATCTTGCGCAGAGGCAACATGACAGGATCGGCTCGTGTTCTCTGCTCTAAAAGTTTTATAAGGAACTTCTCTTTATGTTCTGGACTAGGAGTCCTGTCCACCTCTTGGCAATTAAGATGAAAGAGTAACATGAGCTCTCATTCTAGAAAATCAGGGCTGCATTGCTGTTAATAATGCATTGTCATTAGTTCCATTAGAAGCAGAAGAGTTGCCATCATGAATGAGACTAATGGCTCTGCCTGGTGCATCTTTTCATGTCTTGGGAAGCTCTTTTCTTTTTCAAGTTTTCCTTCAAGTTTGCCCTGCTGACATTGTCAATACATCAACAAATGGAAACACCCCTCTGCCCTGCCTTGAAGTCTGCTCATTGCAAACGAATAGCATGTAAGTTTCATGGTACATTCTGAGGCTTCTAAAAGGATACCTGTTGTTGTTGTTTTTTTGCCCCAACATTGTTTTTGCTAAATAGTGTGCTCTATTGTCAGAAAAATGAAAATTGCTCTGAAAAAAAAACAATGCAATAGCATTTATGCACCCTCCCTGCCAGTTCATAGTCAAAAATAGCTGGAGGATAGAGAGAGGGAAGGATGGCATCCTTTGCCTGTCTGACAAATCTATTAGCAAGCACACATTTTAAAATAAAATAAAATAAAAATGTCTAATTAGCTACCCCAGTGGCAGGATTAAAACGTTACAGATACAATCTGCCCGTCTCCCAGAGCCCAATGTAGGGCATGGATTTCTGAAAGGCCCTGTTTGGGATAAAGGCACAAGATGAAGGGCGTCAGAATAATGGGACATTTGATCTCAATCTCTTTCACGTGCTCTCTCTGTCTCTCACCAAAAGCCTTTCTCAATCTGGTACAAGGATGAGTTGAAACCCTGTACTGAACATATGGGCCCCTGCATAGCACAAAAAAGAAAAGAAATACAGTTCAGGCATTTGTGTGGGATACAGGGGCAGGTTGTGGAATCACATTCCGCTGGGGAGAAAGGAGAAATTGACTGGCAGGCTAAAGGCCTCTCCTTAAAGGATGGGATGAAGATGCAGTAACAGCACTCCTTCACTTACAACTGTCGTGATTAACCTCTGTCTCCAATTATATTACTATACTGTGAGTTGAAAAATTTCTGACATCCTTTGGAAGACTTTCAGTTGTACTGGTGCTTTGCCATTCAAGCTGTATCACAGTACCCTCTGCTCAAAAGGGCAAAAGCTCTAGGAACATCTGTGGGCCTGCAGTGCTAAATGGGTTTATTAGGAAGGCAGTCACTTTGAAATCAGTGGGGTTTCTGTCAAAATAAGCCTCGCTAGGAATTCATAGTGGGGCCTGGTTTCTCATCCTTGTGGTTCTGCCAGACCTGATTTACCTGGAGAAAGAGAAGACAGGTGGTGAAGATTATATATTACATTGAAATGGAATCACATCATTTTCTCTCCATAAGAAGAGCCCCGCTGGATCAGGCCAAAGGCCCATCTAGTCCAGCTTCCTGTAACTCAAAGTGGCCCACCAAATGCGTCAGGGAGCACCCAAGACCACAAGAGGCCTGGATCCTGGTGCCCTCCCTTGCATCTGGCCTTCTGAGGTAACCCACTTTTAAAATCAGGAAGTTGCACACTGCACATCATGGCTTATAACCTGTGATGAACTTTTCCTCCAGAAATTTGCCCAATCCCCTTTGAAAGGCATCTAGGCGAGATACCATCACCACGTCCAGTGGCAAGGAGTTCCACAGACTCTCCCTTAAGCATGTGATGACAAGTGGAGTTCAGAGCTTGAGCTGAGTTTTGTCTGCAGTTCATAAGCAAGTTTAAGTCCATGGGGGGAAAATGCACCACTGGTAATTTCACCATAATGGAAAGCCCAGGTATATGTATAAGATGAAGCCAGCTCGCTTCGGTCAGCTCGCTGAGTGTAGCCTGTCACTGTGAGCGCTGTAACTTTCATATCCATGGGGGGGGGGACACCTTAATCCGGAATGTTGATTGACAGCACCAGTTTGACAAAATTTAACCCAATTAGAAGAAAAGACCAAGCAGAAAACTCAGGCACCTTATGGTGTTGTGCTCACCCCTGTCCATTGGTCAAGTTCTTCTATTAGGACTGGGGGTGGGGGGTGGGGGGGCTGAGTTGGAGTTCCCTGCCTTTGCAGTAGCCAATCGGCCAACCATAAACCTCCCCACTGGCTAGTTTGAACAAGCACAAGCTTCTTTACCAACACATGCACTTGTGTTGACATGTCCCTCAGGCTGGAGGCAAAGGAAGGAACTGCAACAAAGTTAGTAATTTCGAGGCAGAGCTTACTGTATTTCTAGCAAGTTGCATTACATTTTATTATTGTCGTTTGCTTCTAATTCTGATTTTTTTTTTTAAATCTGAAATGTGCTCTCATCTATTTCCAAGCGCCTGGGGGTTTATTTTGTCTGTTTTACTTTTGCTCCTTCCCTTTTTTGTTTCTGTCTATCTTAATACCACCCCCCCCCCAAGTACCTTCCCTGTTTCTTTCCAGGCACAGCTAGGCGCTATTGCCCCAGCTCCCTAACAGGTTGCACAGGGCTAATGCCATCTAAGTAAGCGAACTGGGGACAGCCAGGCTAGTCTCCCCAAATTGCTTTTCCAGCTTCCATACTGAGGGAATACCTGCAGTTAGGCTCCCCTCATACAAGAGGTGGAGTGAGGAAGAGTCCTCCCCTTTTTTGGTATATTCTGTTCTAGTGGCAGTGTCTACCCATTTTAGGTGGCTTCTAGCTGCTTGGAAGATACACAAGAATGTCAGGTACACAGGATGCCATTCCCATAAAGCAAAACAAGGTGACCTCACTGGGTCACCTTAGCTTCTCTTCTTCTTTGTTGCAAGGACAACTGTGGGATATCCCCCCCCCCCATTTCTTTGTGCAACAGCCATTCCCAGTGTAGTGATACTTGCAAAACTTGTAGTGTTAACTTGTAGTGATCGATAAAGGTATTACTTGGAAATTTGGTACTTGCAAAAATAAAGATAATAAGAACATAAAAGTTGAGAAGAGCTGTCCTAGTGAGATTTTTCTCCATCCTTAGTACTGATGTACTTAGTGCTCTTTAAATCTGTCAATTGTAGCAGTATTCATCAGCTAGATATTTGAAGTGAACCAAACCCCATGATAAAATTGGAGCAACTGGAAACCCAACCTCTCTGGCTTGTACTATTGTTCCCCTGCAATGCCAGGATAAGGAGTCCTCAAAGTTTAGTTTGCTGGGTGGTCCCCCAGGAATCCTGCCTAATGCCAAATGTAAACAATAGCGGGGCTTGGATCTGAGAACCTGTGGAAGAGAAATACAGACACAGTCTGCTGTGCTGCATTCACGTTTGGTCTTTTTCCCGCTTGCTTTTGTTGTCTGGCAAGTGGCAGCTCTGTAAAATATGCAGGGAGAGGTAATATGTTATTGATCTAAGGCATACATTATTGATGTAGACCCCTTGCTTGAAAGCAGGTGATGGAAGAATGCATGCATACAGGAAACAACACAGCATGTTAGCCAAAAAGGAAAATGACAAAAAATGACAAAAAACAAACCCCAAAACAACCCTCAGATTTATCAGGTAAGGCAGGCCGAGTAAAGAAACTATGGAGAGAGAGAGAGAGAGAGAGAGTTATGCTTTTGCTCAAGTCTTTCAAGGAAAAGGTTGACTTAATAAATGTATTTTTTCATAGTTGCAGGCATAGAATCAACATCTTGATTCAAAGTGCAAGGAAGTTCCCATACAATATAAGAAAACACTGCATCATATCTGGGAACAACACAGCCTGTTAGAAGATATGCCAGTCCACCACAATTTCTGTAGGAAATCCAACAAATCCTTACTGTCTAATTTGCCAAGAAGTCTAAGTTGATCATTGTGCCCCAGGCAGCTACATCTTTACACATCCAGGTGTTCTTGTAATTGAATAAGATGCTTATGAGCAAAACAAGGTATAGCTATAAAGATGCATGCAATCTTCAGTTCAGGAAATCTGGAATTATGTGATTATCCCAATTGTAGAATCCCCCCCGCCCAGTCCCTCTGATATTCACCTGTAATAAGGTCTGCAACAGGAAGGGAGTGCAATTGATATGCCATCAAATTGTTCCTGACAGAGAGATTTTAAAAGCTTTCGGAGTGGATGTAAAGAGGGAAGTTTTTTCTTCATAGAGTCCACTTGGCTCATCTATCTGCATTAAATTTCTAGCAGTTACACTGAGCAGAGATGACATTTTAAATAAGAATAAGTGCTGCTCAACTTTATAATGCCATGAACATCTTCTTGTTTCATCAGAGTTTTTTTCCCCTCTAAAAATAGGGTGATTGGTTTGCTTTTCTATTACTCCCTAGCCTCTCTCCCCACTATTTTGTTTCTTAAGATATTTACAAAACAGGACTGTCATTTTCACTCAGATTCCTTGTTATAATGTTTATTCATGACAAAGAAAAGTTCCCAAAGTGCAAAACCCAACATTTATCATTACATGAATTGCAAGGCTCCAAGTCACTATTTTTAGGGATATCATTCTTTATATAATGCAAAGCAGTCTCATGATGGACGTGGGGTTGTGACAAATCAGAGCTGTGATAAATTACATTTGTGGAGAACACAATGAATCATTCAGCGCCTAATCCATTCTACACTATTTTCAGTAACATGTATTTGATCGCTATTACCCGTACACCCTCCAAAGAACACATGAGGCCGAGGCTTGAGTTAACTGGGAAACTTTTATCTTGTATTTGCAACCTTCAGTCTCGAAAGACTATGGTATCGTGCTCTGAAAGGTGGTTCTGGAACAGCGTCTACTGTGGCTGAAAAGGCCAGTTCGGGAGTGACAATCCCTTCCACACTGGGAGCAAGTGCAGTCTGTCCCTGGTCTGTCTCCCTGGCTGTGGGCCTTCCTTCTTTGCCTCTTAGCCTCAGACTGTTGGCCAAGTGTCTCTTCCAACTGGGAAAGGCCATGCTGCACAGCCTGCCTCCAAGCGGGCCGCTCAGAGGCCAGGGTTTCCCACTTGTTGAGGTCCACTCCTAAGGCCTTCAGATCCCTCTTGCAGATGTCCTTGTATTGCAGCTGTGGTCTACCTGTAGGGCGCTTTCCTTGCACGAGTTCTCCATAGAGGAGATCCTTTGGGATCCGGCCATCATCCATTCTCACGACATGACCAAGCCAACGCAGGCGTCTCTGTTTCAGCAGTGAATACATGCTAGGGATTCCAGCACGTTCTAGGACTGTGTTGTTTGGAACTTTGTGGGAAACTTTATTGAAACAATAAAGCACCTGCAGTAGGGAAACTTCAACTCACCCCCACCCACCCCCAGTTTGCACGTCACTGCAAAGGGGAACTGGGTGGTGACTGTCTACCTCCTCCAACAAACATGGGTGAAACCACCTGACTCAAAGCTACCATCCGTCAAAGGTGGAGTGAGCTTGTCACAGCCAACTCCAAAGGGTCGAGGCAGCTGTTCTGTGCCAATTTCGCACAGGACAGCAAGCCTAGAGGGCTTGCCTGCCAGCCTCACTGAGCCACACATCATCTGAGTGGTCCTGGCTCACCCACTGACCTTGATGGCATCAGCATGGACAACTCCTGCCTCTTTATCAAGAGTGACAAAGAAACACGACACTCTTAGTCAAGAGTGACAAAAAACAACTGGCAAAGAAATACACCCTGCACAACCTGATGCCAGTCTGGGGTAGGTGAAAAAAAACTGCAAGCCCCAGGCCAGTCAGCTAGCAGCAAAAAATTCCTACTTGGCTCTCAAAAGGGCAACCAGCTAGTCTCAGATTGCAAAAAGGGAGGATGGATGGGGGTAGCCCAATGGACCCAACTGCCAGCAAGCCCTCTGCACTAGGCACCAAAAGTCAGCTTGTCCCACTCCCGTAAAAAAGGACCCAGTGAGGATCCAGTGATTTTGCACCTCTGCCTTATGTAAAGGAGGGGGCAGGGCAAGAGCGACCAACATGTGATGTGACTATCACAGTTTTTTTTCATAAATCCATAAACAAAAATCCTACAGGCCTTTAGGCAATATTTAGCAATAAAGTTTTAATGTCGCTTGAAGGCAGAGTTCTCAAGGCAGGGGGCGGTAGTTAAAACATACAATATAATTAAAACCGAATAAGACACAAATGTATTGAACAAACCAAAAGAACAAAGGGATGCAAAATTATGTAATTTTAGCCAGTGGCATAGCTAAGCCAAGGCCAAGGCGAGCATGTTGCTCCCGGGTGTGTGACTGTGCTTGCCTCAGTTGCACGGGAAATGCTGCAAAATTGGCCCACGCATCTCCATATGACTCAAAATGGAGCTGTTTTCAGAGATAAGGGCTATGCATGCACTGAGAGGAAGGTGGCAACCCAGGCATGGAGGTGCCACTCCATGATGTCACCCAACTCTGGGAGCCACTAGGCCTGGCAACACAACTGATTTTATCCCTCCATTTTGGATGTTCCTCTTAACCTGCGTACCTTAACTGGAGCCCACTCCAGTTTTCCATTTCTTTCCTTAGCATTGCTTTCCTGATCTCTTACAACTACTGCTCAAGGCTTCCTCCAAACCACCCTAATAGTGTGTGTCCAGCTCCTAGTTCTATCAACTGATCTGATAGGAGGTTTACCCACATCTGCAGCTTATAATGTTATTCGGACCCGATTATTTGATATAGAGAAACAGGATTTGCAAGCTGCAGCCCGTAAGTCTTGTTCGCCTCTATATATTGGTCTTTCATGTCCCTCTGATTTGGGTTCAAGCTATCTATCGCTCTTGTGTTCACCTCAGATTCGTAGAGCCTTTACACTGGGTAGGTTTAATATCTTACCTACAAATGTACTACGAGCAAGATTTAATAGACAATTGGAAGGTCCCCAGTCATGTTCTTGCGACCTGACCTCAAAAGAGTCCTTGACCCATGTACTTCTGTACTGTACCCACTATATTGATTTACGCCATCGATTTATATATCCATTTCTGGAAAGCTTTCATGGTTCAGATACAGACTTGGTCCGATACTTGTTAGACGGGAGAAATGAGTGCCGCTCATCAAATGTAGCAAAATATATATTTAAGGTACTGTTAAGGTGTAAATTCCTCTGTATTTCTTCGCCTGATCAATGATTGGTGGCTACCCTGAATGTTTTAATTTTGTTTTCTTGTTGGATTGTTTATGCCAATAAAGGTGGAATGAAATGAAGTGAAATAATAGTGTGTGTGGGGGAGTAGTGGGGGTGTTGATTGCTCTGCCAGTTAAAATTGTGGCCTTCCTCTTGGCCTGTGGGTTTGAAGCCTCTTGCCATTGGTCCTGCTTCATAGTCATGATAGTGGACTGGAACGTGCACTATTGTTATCCACCCAGTCCAATGTACAGTACAGATGCAACCTATTTATCCCCGGTTTTTTAATCTGCAGATTTGTCTCAACTAGAATGGGGTGGGGGTACTGAAAGTCACGCATACCTCTGCCTCCTTTGTCCTGCACTGGCGTCTACTCCGTTTCCAGGCAGCCCAAAACACTGAAAAAAGGCTCCACCTCGCCCAGGCAGGGAAATAGCCCTGGAAGAGGTTCCCCTTGCAAGGAACATTAACATTCCTGGAGCTTCTGAGCCTGCAAAGAGGCTGAAGAGGGGAAGGGGGGGCAGAAGACCTCTGTAGCCAGAACACATGCAGCAAGGTGGAGCTCTCTCTCTCTCTCTCTCTCTCTCTCTCTCACACACACACACACACACACACACACACACACACACACACACACACACACAGGGGCAGGTGTGGTAGCAACAGAGGGGATTGCTTTAAAAAACCCAGGGAGTTGTCAGATCCTGGGGAGGGGGTTGAGGGTCCTCCGGCCAAAAAGTGGTTCAGACTCACCCTTTGGCAGGTCCCTGGGGTGAGGCTGAGTGGTCTCAGGTCCAAAAAGGGGGGGTTAGATTCACCCGGGTCCCCTTCTTTGACTTCTAAGGTAGCCTGGGTCTCATGGGCATGCAGCCGTCCTCCTGGCTGTTAGCCTTGCTCTTGCTCCTCCTCCCCACCTGTCTCCCTGCCGCCCTGCTCCTGGCTGAGCCCCCCCCCGTGGGGCGAGAAGTCCCAGCGGCATCCACGAGGGGGGAGGTGCCCTCCCTGGGGGCGCAGCTTGCAGCCACGGGGCTCCCTTCCCCGCCTCCCAGGTGGCCGCAGGTGAGGCGCGGCGCGGCTATTGATGGAGTCACTGCTTTGCACCCACTCTCACGTGTGTGTGTGTGTGTGTGTGTGAGAGAGAGAGAGAGAGAGCGAGAGCACTGCAAACCAATATGTGCATTTGCTATTTTTAATAGGTTCATTGATGGTATTGGTCAGAAGGCAACCACAGTCCATCCAAGAGTTCATGACTGATTATAAGCTGTGGCTTCCTGTAGATAGGTGGCAGGTAATCAATTCAAAACTGACAAGAGGAGCTTGAAGGTAGAGTCACCTGCAGCCGGACAACCCTGCAGCCTTTGGGATGGGGCCAATAAACTACAAATACAATGAAGAGCATTCAGTTAGCCTCCAGAGTGAGTTTCCTCTGACTACATCAGCGCCTTCCTGTAACATTCCATTTTGTTCCCTTCACGGATGCAGGAAGCGGGGGGACCAGGACGATGTTCCAAAGCATAAAGTTCTAATTGAGTGGAAAAGCTTCTTGTTCTCTACTCCCTCCCCCTCTTTCATCTTCATAGTAATTGAGATTGCAACATCCCGAATAATGATTTAAATTGATTTGTTTCATGTTTCTCTTCTCACCGCTTCTCGGAAACAGTGCATGATATCCCTTTGTGCACCAGAGAATGAAATGGGCACTCTTTGCATGCCTTTCTTCAGTGGTTAATCCATTAAACCAATGTGAATAATGTTCTTTCTTGTATTGGTTCAGCAAAAATCTAAGATGGTGCCTCAGGGAGCCACAAGGTCTTGTGGAGAGATGGGTCTCTTCCTACCTCCAATTAGAGGAGAAACTTTTATGGAGATAACAGACCAAAAGAGCAACTTGGTATTTGAATAGACTTGCTGTTGACACGTTTTAGTTACTTAGATGTTCCTGGAGTGCAATAATTGAGCCAGCTATCTTTTCACTCCCGCATTCAGAATTATGCTACCAAAGAAAGACAAGTTTGCATTAAAAAAAATAATTAAAAATAAATAAACTGACTTCAAAGGATACACACAGGGGCTATGAGAGATATTGAGGTCAGTTCTGTGGCCCTTTGCAAAGTGAAAAGCAACCAGTCAGCAAATGAGCAGTAGCCATTCTCTTGACCAATATCTCAGCAAGAAATTTTCCTATAGGTGAAAGGGTAAAAAAAAGCCATGTGTACTCCCCCTGCCCCTTGCTGCCTCATTATAAGCTGTAGAAAGCCTGGTAATAACTCACTCTGTGAAAAATCACACACAGCTCGCAACTCTTTCCATTGTGCACATTGTATATTTTAACAACAATGTCCTCTTTCTGTATTTGAAAATTCCTGATCCTGTTTTGCTTAGTATAGAACACAGAGCTGGCGTCCCTCACACACTTTCAGATCTTTTGGGAACTGCCTGTGTCACAGTCACATGAAATGACTATGTCTGTCACAGTCACATCATGTGATACCCAAGGGTGCATGGGAAGATACCATATCTATACTGGGTAAGATGATGAAATGCCTCATCAAAGATAGGATCTCAAAACACATAGACGAACAAGCCTTGCTGAGGGAGAATCAGCATGGCTTCTGTAAGGGTAAGTCTTGCCTCACAAAACTTTTAGAATTCTTTGAAAAGGTCAATAGGCATGTGGATGTGGGAGAACCTGTAGACATTATATATCTGGACTTTCAGAAGGCGTTGGACACGGTCCTTCACCAAAGGCTACTGAAAAAGCTCCACAGTCAGGGAATTAGAGGGCAGGTCCTCTCCTGGATTGAGACCTGGTTGAAGACCAGGAAACAGAGAGTGTGTGTCAATGGGCAATTTTCACAATAGAGAGAGGTGAAAAGCGGTGTGCCCCAAGGATCTGTCCTGGGACCGGTGCTCTTCAACCTCTTCATAAATGACCTGGAGACAGGGTTGAGTAGAGTGGTGGCTAAGTTTGCAGACAACACCAAACTTTTCCGAGTGGTGAAGACCAGAAGTGATTGTGAGGAGCTCTAGAAGGATCTCTCTAAACTGGCAGAATGGGCAGCAAAATGGCAGATGCGTTTCAATGTAAGTAAGTGTAAAGTCATGCACATTGGAGCAAAAAATCAAAACTTCACATATAGGCTGGTGGGTTCTGAGCTGCCTGTGACAGATCAGGAGAGAAATCTTGGGGTGGTGGTGGACAAGTCAATGAAAGTGTCGACCCAATGTGCGGCGGCAGTGAAGAAGGCCAATTCTATGCTTGGGATCATTAGGAAGGGTATTGAGAAAAAAACAGCTACTATTATAATGCTGTTGTACAAATCTGTGGTAAGGCCACACCTGGAGTATTGTGTCCAGTTCTGGTCGCTGCATCTCAAAAAAGACATAGTGCAAATGGAAAAGGTGCAAAAGAGAGCGAATAAGATGATTACTGGGCTGGGGCACGTTCCTTATGAAGAAAGGCTACGGTGTTTGGGCCTCTTCAGCCTAGAAAAGAGACGCCTGAGGGGTGACATGATTGTGACATACAAAATTATGCATGGGAGGGATAAAGTGGATAGAGAGATGCTCTTTACACGCTCACATAACACCAGAACCAGGGGACATCCACTAAAATTGAGTGTTGGGCGGGTTAGGACAGACAAAAGAAAATATTTCTTTACTCAGCGTGTGGTTGGTCTGTGGAACTCATTGCCACAGGATGTGGTGATGGCGCCTGGCCAGGTGCCTTTAAAAGGGGATTGGACAAGTTTCTGGAGGAAAAATCCATTATGGGTTACAAGCCATGATGTGTGTGCACAACCTCCTGATTTTGGAGGTGGGCTATGTCAGAATGCCAGATGCAAGGGAGGGCACCAGGATGAGGTCTCTTGTTATCTGGTGTGCTCCCTGGGGCATTTGGCGGGCTGCTGTGAGATACAGGAAACTGGACCAGATGGGCCTATGGCCTGACCCAGTGGGGCTGTTCTTATGTTCTTAAGATCAGGTGCATCCCTTTCTTTTTGTCACCATATAGTGGACTGCAGCAATCTCACCATACTACCACACATTGCAATCTCAGAAAACAACTGCAGACACTCTCTTGATTCTGTGGGCCTCCTTCATACTCCAGAGGCATCAAGAAACAAGTTGTAGGTGTACTACATTTGGAAACTTCTTTTGGTTACCGACTTGCCCGAAGTGATCTAAGCAGCATCACAAGTGCTTCCCCTCCCTTTCTGACTTTGGAGCAGGGCAAAGTTGTTTCTGTTTTGTCAAATGATGGATTCAAGTCTGTTGTGAATTAATTTTTTTAACTCCTCCCCCATTTCAAAACTGTGAAATGCACTGTCGCTTAGTGCTCAGAGCAACTGTGGTGTTAATGCGCGATCACTGGCAGCTGCTGCTCAGGGACTGCCTGTTTCCTGCATTGCTCCTTGCGCAACACTTTGTGAACAGCAGCCACAGCACAGCACCAGCAGCCACTGTGGTTTTTTATTCAAGGCTCAGGCTGTGGCTGCTGGTCTATTTTGGGATAAAACATCCAGAGCAACCTGACAGCGCTGTTGAATTTAATTAGCAGTAGCTGGATTTTAGATGTCATCCTGTTCCACTATCCTTAAACTAAGTGCATGCTATATAAGGCTTGCCTTGTTCATTATAAATGGACCACTCATCGTTTTAAAAAGCATACATGATCTTGCTCTTAATTTTTAAAGAGGGAGGGACTGGTGAGGGCGGGGGAGACGTGGAAGCGACTACATCCTCTACACGAGTGACAAGTCTCTGCCAAGCTTCTCAGCACTTTCTTTTTCTCCGCTGAAACAACTGAGTGCCTGCGTTAGACTGGCAATTCCGGAGGGGTCCCCACATCCCCTTTGATGCACAGCGTGAGTTCGAGGAATTAGATAAGTGTGAATGACTTGGAGTGTTAATTCACTGTTTCTGCTGTTCAGATTGGAAGCAGGGATCCATAGATCTCATTGACAGAGTGATCCACTGAATGCCGAGCCTGCAGATCTCCTTGCTTTTCACACGAATAATAGTAGTAGTAGTAGTAGTAGTAGTAGTAGTAGTACAGGTATTTATATACCACCTTTCTTGGTCGTCAGATTTCTCCTCAGACTTTATTCAAGGTGGTTTACATAGGCAGGCTATTTAAATCCCCATAGGGATTTTTAGAATTGAAAGAGGGTTCTATCTTTCAAGAACCACAACAGTCCAGATGTTTCTTTCTGATCTGGTTTCACATTCTGGCCTACATCCTCCCACGCTCAGAGCAGTAACTCAGCTCAGCTTGTCAGCTGCTTCAAGGTCTCGCCATTCATGGTGCCGGTGGCCTCGAACTGGCGACCTGTGGATGTTATCTTCAGGCAAACGGAGGCTCTACCCTCTAGACCAGACCTCCTGCTGGTCTGACCTCCTGCTTAGTAGACCACTACTAAGGTGGTCTGTGCGCCAGTTGTCAGCAAAAGGGCTTTCTAAAACACAAGCGGCCATGCACGTGCAAGGGAACACAACTGTTTTGTGACCACTGAAAAGTTGTTTTGTTTTTTTTAAAGTTCTGTATATATGATTGCCAATTCATTTGATTTATATCTAAAGCTGCATCTAGCTCAACATTTCTCAACTGATGGTACACATACCACAAGTGGTACCTGAGCTGCTGTCCCCTGGTATGCAAAGCTGATCCCCCTCTTGAAGCTCTGCCTCTGCTGCTATTTTGGAATTTTGGCTGCAAGAGCACCTTCTGTCTCAGGCAGGCTCTCGCTCAATAGCTGATTGCCAGCAGTGGTGCTGGCAATCAGCTGGTGAGCTGCTGGTCAGTAAGAGCATGGAAGTTCTCTGCCTTCCCCCTTCCCTGGGAGCTTCTGCACAGTGGGGCAGGAAGGGGCTTGCCCATGGGTTGACATCACTGCTGTTGGTGGGGATAGATAATGAGAAGTGGTACGTTGGGGGACAATGGATGAGAAACACTGCTCTAGATCAGGGGTGTCCAAAGTTTTTGGCAGGAGGGCCACATCATCTCTCTGACGCTGTGTCGGGGGCCGGGGAAAAAAAGAATTAATTAACATTTAAAATTTGAATAAATTTACATAAGTTTACATAAATGAATATATTAAAGATGAACTTATATGAATGAATGGAGGTCTTGAAATAGCTCAAAGCCTATAAAAGGCCTTGCACAAAGCAAGCCTGGCCTTTCTTTTTCTGTCGCTACTGCATCACAGATATGAAACAACAAGCAGTGGAGGGAGCCCTCATCCACAGCTCATGTGAGAGATTAAACAGTCGCCCTCACGCTGAGAGCAGTTGCGTTGGGCCAGTGTGGGCTCCAACAAATCTCTGGAGGGCCAGAGGCTCATTGGAAACTGGGGGCTCCACGAGGGCTGCATTTAGAGGCCTCGAGGGCCTCATATGGCCCCAGGGCCGGGGTTTGGGCACCCGTGCTCTAGATGGTTGTCAAAGATGGAACAGCTGGCTATGTAAGTTTAGACTGCCACTGAAAACTCATATCATTTACATTTACTTACTTTTGCAAAATGCAAATACAGTCAGTTCTCGTTATCCTCTAGGGTTAGGTTCCTGGAAAATCTAGGGGATACTGATTTAGCAGATACTGAATCATTGAGCCTACGGTGTGATTTCAACCATCGAGGAGGCCCACAGAGGGGCCTGAGGATTTCCCAGACCCTCCCTGAGGCCAGCAGGATCCCCCCTCTGGATAAGAGGGAAAACCCCTGGGTTCCTGCAGCACTGTGATCATTGCGGTGCCATCAGGACACCCATTCCTGGGCCACTCCCCTTAAGGGGAAATGGCCCAGTTCTGGTTCCTTGTGATGGGTCTCAGCCAGGGCCTGGGGGGGGGGGTAAAGGGGGTAATTTGTACCTGGGCCCAGGGTCAGAAAGGGGTCCCAGAAAGTTCCTGGGAACTGACATTTTCCTGTCTCACCTGCACTCACTGCCTGTGCATGATGCTGGGGAACAACCACCTGCATGCAGTGTTTGCTGCTGCAAGCCATGCACACCAGGCCCAAGAATGCATCCATGACCTTCCTTAACACAGTATCAAATCTAGGAGGAAACTGGACTGCCTCATTAGCTCTTTGGCTTGTGGATCCCATAACCGTGAAGGAGCAGCTCAGGGACCCAGCTGTGGGGCGACAGCTGCTGCAGAGGTTCATTTTGGTCCATTCTAGTGTGAACCAAAATACAAAGATGCTAATTTTCTGCAATGGATGTTATATACGTCAAAGATTTTGGAGAGACTTAGGGGTGTGTTTGGTTTTCCATATTACTTTATCTAGCTACCAATGCCACATGGTTGGGTAGACCTGGACTCTGCATCAAGAAGCCTAGTAGACCTGGGCTCCAAAGACTATTGTGGCTATTAGCACCCTCCCCCTGCCCTTTTTTGCCCCCCCCCCGTTCTGCCTGCCCCCATTGCCCCCTCCCCCTTTGGGAAGGGGCCCAAGGGTACCCCCCCCCATAAATTTCCTCTCATAGGCCCTGGTCTCAACCCACCGCTTTGGGAGCAACTGGTCGAGGGAATCTTGCCATAACTGGGGGTGAAAGTCAGGGAAAGGTAGGACTGGGGTCCTAGGTGGAAACGTTTTCTGCTATAGCTACATCTTCATTTTCTTGCAGGCAAGTTTGGAATGCTTTTGAAGGAGCCAGTTCTTTAGTGCAGCCCCTTCCATTGTCAGTAGCAAATTATGCCCGTATTGTGTGATGGTGCAAAATGGAAAACAGACGATTGTGTCTTTTTGTAGGTCATTGAAACCTTCATGTTGAAGCAAAAAATGTGTTTTCATACACAATGCAGGACAGAAGGGAGGAATGTAAAGAAGAGCACGGTTCGTGGAGCAGGTCTAGTTAGCTGCAGCATACCTCATATTTAACCCTTGGGCAGCAACTATTGAGAGGGTGAAGTCCTAGATCCTCAGACAGTCTAGCTTTGCAATACTTAAAGGCTGCTGCTTAATACACTAAGATTAAGGGAAGTGTCTGCTAGCTCTGAAGGCAGATGATTAATTGACTGGCTCTTCAGGGTATTGTTTTTTTTAAGAACAGTAATTTCTTTGGTTGGAGTTAACGTGGCATAGCTGTCAGCAAGATGGGTACATGCAAATATTCCTGTCTAGCGCAGTGATTTATCATGCCAATCAATACTATCATCTTTTTAAAGAAGTGCTAGTTTGCCTTCTTCATGCCACCTGGCAGTTCTGCTGAAACTTGAAAGTTTTCATTTTTTAAAACAAAATGAGAAAAAAAAGATGGGGGAAGTGAAATTAATAATCATGTGATTAATGTCATGTGATGCCCGAGAAGGGTCTTGGGCAGTGGTTCCCCAACTTTTTAGCATCAGGACCCACCAATGTGTTTCACTTTACCAGCTGCTCAAGCCCCTGTGGCTGTAATGGAGATTGGGCAGCTGTGTCCCCCTCCTCCCACATACAGGTTGTGTCAATCCTTGATACACATAGTCTAATCCAGGGGTGTCCAAAGTTTTTGGCAGGAGGGCCACATCGTCTCTCTGATACTGTGTTGGGGGCCGGGGGAAATTTACACTTCAAATTTGAATAAATTTACATAAGTTTACATAAATGAATATATTAAAGATGAACTTATATGAAGGAATGAAGGTCTTGCAATAGCTCAAGGCCTATAAAAGGCCTTGCACAAAGCAAGGCTGGCCTTTCCTTTGCTGCCGCTACTGCATCACAGACGTGAAACAGCAAGCAGTGGAGGAAGCCCTCATCCCACAGCTCACGCGAGAGGTCAAACAGTCGCCCTCACGCTGACAGCAGTTGTATCGGGCCAGTGTGGGCTCCAACAAATCTCCAGAGGGCCAGAGGCTCATTGGAGACTGGGGGCTACCTGGGGGCCGGATTGGGAGTCCTCAAGTGGCCCCAGGGCCGGGGTTTGGGCACCCCTGGTCTAATCTGACTTGTCAGTTTCATGACCCACTAAAAAAATGGGTCATTGCGAATGACCACTGGTGAGCCATGGCCCAATAGCTTGGAAACCACTAGTCTAGAGATTAGGGAATATGTTCTTGCTGGGAGGGCCACATTGTCCCCAAACCATCACACTTGTGATTTAAAAAAAAACAAACAAACCTCAAAGGAACAAGAGGGTTTATATAGGAGTTTTTCCCCTCCCCCATTAAAAGCGTTGTTGGAATAATAATAATAATAATAATACATGTATTTATATACAGCCTTTCTTGGTCGTCAGATTTCTCCTCAGACTTTATTCAAGGCGGTTTACATGGGCAGGCTGATCTAAATCCCCGTAGGGATTTTTACAATCGACGAAATGTTCTATCTTTCAAGAACCACAACATTTCAGATGGATCTTTTTGATCTGGTATCACATTCTGGCCTCCGGTTTCCTCCCATGCAAGCTGACAAGCAGCTCCTTCATCTCTCACATGAAGGGCAGCCAAGACGCTTCTTCGCTCACACCAAAGAGCAGGTGGAATAACTCAGCTTAGCTTGTCAGCTGCTTCAAGGTCTCACCATTCATGGTGCCGGTGGCCTTGAACCGGCGACCCGAGGATGTTATCTGCAGGTAAACAGAGGCTCTACCCTCTAGACCAGACCTCCTGCCCAATAATAACCCTAGGGAATAACCCTAGATTCCTTCATGTAGACATGATCACCTGTCTCTTAGTGGGATTGGCAGAAATTTATGAAACTTTCTGGGGCAGGTTGATGTTGAGTTCCACAGCTTAGGTTTGTGTGTGGGCATATCACGTTGATGGCCCAACTTTTGCAAAAGGGTTAGGCATAAATCACTGCTGAATTACTTAATACTGTAGCACATTCCTCTTGAAACAATGTCTGATGTTCCATTTGGGGGGTATAAGCCAATCTTATGGTGCAATCCTATACAAGTTTACTCAGAAGCAAGCCACGCTGAATTCCACAGACGAGTGTGTATAGAATTGCAACCTCATTGTGGAAGCAGTGCTTGCTTGTCTACTACATCCATGACACGTCCTCTTGCTGCAAGAGAGCTGGCTAAATATTGTTAATGTGGCTCTTGCTAACCTGAATACGGAGTGTCCAGTGGGGACGTGTGAGACAGTTAATCCAGCCCTCAGCTTGAATCACTGTCAGCATTTCAGATGCAGCCTCCGCTGTCATCAGAGGGGTCAGGGTTTCACCCTGTTTGAATCAAAACAACATCAGCTTGTAGGAAGAGAGATTAATTAGCCTCAGCTCCCCAGGCCCAATCGACTCCACAGACTCCATCCACAGACCTGAAAAAAATAAGTTATCTGTGGTTCACTCAAGGTGTTCTTTTTATTATGTAGTAAGATGGGTTGAGGACAGCTAACAACTTTGAGAGAACCATAACATTTGCCCGGAAGGGGAAAGTTTTGGGGCAGACAACCATTTCGGCTTCAGGAAAGCTGTATGAAAACTGTCTCATGAACCAGAATGTCACGGCCCATGTCCACATTTTATTTATGTGCAATTATAATTTGCAAACCATTGGTAGCAAATTACTATTGGTGGACATAGCAATCTTGTTCTACACTTTGCCTGTGGCCTTTGAAAAATCTTGAAAAAACAAGGAGAATGCTTCCTCCTCCTCATCACAGCCAGAGGGAAGGGTGATGCTAGCCCTGGCTGGCTTGGCACTGGAAGGCTGAATCAAACATTCTGCAGCTCCCCCTTCTACAGTAATGGCCCTCCCATCCATTGAATGGGGACATATTATGGGAGTCCATTTGCCTCTCACATGATCTCCTGTCTTGTTTCGAGCATGGCAAATGAGATAATGTTGTACAACTGAGCTTGTCTCATCTCATCTCCTGCTTCCCTATTAATAACAGACTTTACTCCCAGTTTTGAGCATAGCCTTTATTGGCTACAAATATAAGTACTATGTGATCCATGCACATTAGAAACATTTTCATAAGAAAACCAGGACATCCTAGACTCTAACAAGAGATGTATGCAGTGCAAGCCTATTTATGTCTACTCAAGTGAAGCCCATTGAGTTGAATGTTGCATTAAGTGTGTGTAGGACTTAGGTATCCTCTACACACTTATCCGTAAGTCCCATTCAATGAACGAAAATTACTTTTGAGTACACCTGCAGAGGACTGTGCTGTAAGTCACTTAAATTTATGCTTGGTATTTCACTGACCAAACTGTTGCCTGCCTCTTGCAAGTAGTGAAAGCAAGCAGGCAAGCCAGCCTATTGTCCATCCAACATCAATCCATCCAAATGATTGTTGTTTTCATTTATGTTATTAAGTAGCTAAGTGTCTCTATCAAATCCCATTGGTAATATCTAAGTGTTTCAAGAACCAAAAGTGCAGACAGTCTGGAGGAAATACTGAGGAATTCCTTAAAGCTCTGGTTGCCAGCTGGCCTTCAGGAAAACACATGAGCCAAAATCACTGCAGGAAGGAAAGAGAGGACATGGAATCAGAGTTTGATCCAAGCTTCCTAGTTCAACTCTTTCACTTGAAGACTAGTTTTGGTTTAAGATATAATGATATGTGTCTACTTAAACCTTAGAACATAAGAACAGCCCCACTGGATCAGGCCATAGGCCCATCTAGTCCCGCTTCCTGTATCTCACAGCGGCCCACCAAATGCCCCAGGGAGCACACCAGATAACAAGAGACCTGCAAAGCTTCCTGGGAATTGCAGTTAAAAACATAAGAATAGCCCCACTGGATCAGGCCATAGGCCCATCTAGTCCAGCTTCCTGTATCTCACAGCGGCCCACCAAATGCCCCAGGGAGCACATCAGATAACAAGAGACCTGCATCCTGGTGCCCTTGTTAGGCAATCTTAAGGTTTAATCTTAAGGTTTAAACCTAACAAAGTTTAATCTACTTAAACCTTGTTAGGAGAAATATGCCATGGATTCTCATTGCATCATACAGGTCCAGCCTATTTATACACAGATTTTTTTTATACACAGATTTGACTCAACACGAATGGCCCCTGCAAATGAGAAGGAATGTGCTGATCCCTGGAGAAGGGGAAAAATGCATCCCTTTAAAATCAGTTTAAATCCTCAGAAATGTGCATAGCTGACAAAATGAGGATGTAACAGGTTTCATGCAATTGTCTTGATGGACATCATTCAGAAGCACTTGCCTGATGAAGTAGCATTGGCAGATGTCTAGGACTACCCTTCTGGAATGCTTGAGCCCATCGCGGTTTCTAAGCTTTCTGGATAGCAAAAAGGATTGCAGAACAGTATGTGCATATATATTGGATATATGGATGGTAATGAAACTGCAGGCTTCTCAGGCTCTAAACTGAATAAAGAAAAAAAAGTGCAAAATATAGGATGCTAAAATAATCAGGGTCAAGGTGAATTTAAATAATATCCTGAATTAATGTTCCTTAGCATTCTTTGAACATATCAGGTTCGGTGGGTGTGCACGTCTGCTGGTTTGGGAGGGGATGTGAACTTACAAACACAATTCAGATACATTCAGCTTTTAATACTTTGTTGAATTATCAGAAAAAAAAAAAATCTTTGTGTCTCTTTTCTATGAAAAGAGTCAGAAAATGCTTCTAATTTATAACACGAATGAAGGGCATTTGAAAAGATAATAAATAGAATACTGAAAAATTGTTCCTAGCACAGGTGGGACTGACCAAATAATAATAATGTGTTATGTACTAATTTCCTTCTGTAACAATCTGTTGTGCCAATGTTCAGGAACCAGGCTACAAATCATGTCCACAAAAATAAATGATTGGAAACAATGATTTTCATAAAAGCAATGCTGTTATAAGATTACAACTGTATCTCTCCTGTGCAATCAGTAGAGGCACTTGTGACCTGGGAACTGTGCAGGCTTTGCTGTATTCAAAGTGACTTCAGAATACTGGGAGCTCCTTGGCATTGCTTCTTGAGCATCTCAGTTTCTGCCAAAGCACAGCTCCTGTCACCTCCGGAGGCTTCAGCTTGAGCCAAATCCATGGATATAAAATTCACAGATAAGTAGGCTCAAGCTGTATATATCAATCAGTTTAGGACCTCACTTGTTAGAAATCATGGTACTCCTTTGACCCAATCCAAGTCAGCTGTAGCTACAGCTCACTGAAAGCAACAGGGCTTTAGTTGTGACTAATGTCAAAGACAATGGAACATTAATTACAGCCCACATGGATGGGGCCCTTATACCCCATTGCTCCCTTTGCAATACACCACAAACAGCCTTTACATCCCACCCCCTGTCTACCAGGTATCATTGGCCAAAGCATCTGGGGAGATGGTTTAGTTCAGTTTGGTTCAGTTATGGATAAAGTGGATAGAGCAGGTATTCTTTTCCCTCTCACACAACACCAGAACCAGGGGATATCCACTAAAATTGAGTGTTGGGAGGGTTGGTACAAACAAAAGAAAATATTTATTTACCCGGCATGTAATTAGTCAGTGGAACTCCTTGCCACAGGATGTGCTGGTGGAATCTGGCCTGTTTGCCTTTAAAAAGGGATTGGACAAACTTCTGGAGGGAAAGTTCATCACAGGTTACCAGCCGTGATAGGTATGTGCAACCTCCTAATTTTAGAAGTAGGCTATCTCAGAATGCAAGATGCAAGGGAGGGCGACAGGATGCAGGTCACTTGTTGTCTTGGGTACTCCCTGAGGCGTCTGGTGGCCCACTGTGAGATTCAGGAAGCGGGACTAGATAGGCCTTTGGCCTGATCCAGTGGGGCTCTTCTTATGTTCTTATGGTTTTATTCAGGCGTCATCTTCATTCAGTTTGGAACAGCAATTAATTTCTGTTCCATTATGAACTTTCTCTCTGGAGGCATTATTATCTTGAGCCTCATCCAGGCAGACATTTTCTGGCCAGAAGATAACTGAGGACATTGTTCTCATAGCGGGTTACTGGCTATGTGAATATTCTAAGCTTCCTCAAACCTCTGGGATGGGGGGGAGGGTAAATGTGAAATAATAAACCTGTCAAAATAGCCTTATTTGTTTTAGCATTCCAAAGACACCTCTTTGGAATGGGGAAAACATGTCCTTTTCTTCCTGGGCTTGCTAGCGGGGTCTTGGTCTTATTGCTGGGGGAAGGCGCTGTAGAGATGAATTAGTGACCTGGAATTTGACTGAATTACACGCACCAAGTTAGTCCCTTTTTTATCTCTGCTAAACACACATTCTCCAGCAGAGCTTTATGACTGTACCGTTCCAGCTAAAGCTTCTAAGGACTATCCAAATTTGTAATGTGTTGATAGAAATGAAAGTAGTTATTACCCACCCTCCCCTATTCACTGTGTTCCCTCCTTCCCAATGCCAAGCAGTATATTAGAATAGGACCTTGAACTCTACTTGGCCATCCATGTATTAGTGGTTATATAGGGGTTACTAATGTGTGTCCTGAGGAGTTTGTTTGATAGTCAAATTCTACCTGCTGAAAGAAAGAAAGAAAGAAAGAAAGAAAGAAAGAAAGAAAGAAAGAAAGAAAGAAAGAAAGAAAGGTGAGATGCCTTGTGTGGATAAAATGTCAAGAACTGTAGTCAAACTAAGCAGGTTTTCCAAGGGGCTAACTAACTTCAGTGTCTGAGACTGCACTCCTAGCCACACTTACCTGGGAGTAAGCTGCACTGGCTTACTACTGAGCTGACATGCATAGGATCAGGCTCTTGCATAGGTTATTACTCCTTCCTATAGCAGCAACCGTTACCCTGCACATGCCTGATCTTGTCTGATCTCGGAAGCTAAGCAGGGTCAGGCCTGGTTAGTGCTTGGATGGGAGACCACTTGGGAATACCAGGTGCTGTAGGCTTATACCATAGTCTTTCGAGACTGAAGGTTGCCAACCACCATAGTTAATCAACAGAATAAATTGGCCCCCCCACACACAAATATGCCCATATTAGTGCAGTGCTTGGAATTAAGATTTCTTTATGCAGAATTTGGATTGTCTATGTTTAAAATTCTGTTTTGTTTTCCTTTTTAATACATATATGTCTCTGACCAATAACATTTATAAATTTATACATATAATTTGGATAGTACTTTCCAGATGTGCAAAACATTTCACATATGTTATCTTAACATAATCCTGAAAGCAGCCCTGTAAGTAAGGCTTGTCTAAGACCACTTAGTTCATGACAGAAGGAAGAATCAGACCTGGAAATTTTCCCATTTTGCAGCTCAGTCTCTTCCAAGGTTATCCGATACATGTCTATTCAGAAGTAATAACATACTTTATTTTATAAAACACTGCAATAGCCAAGGGCTGTTTTCAGAAACAGAAACCTCTGTTTTTTGTTTAAACAGGACTTGAGTGAGAAGTTTCAGGTGGGTTGTGCCCTGCATATTGTGGCATTTTAAGGCTCTACTTGAACATCTCTGTTATGCATATTTTAACATTTATGCCCAGAAGGAGGATAAAAAACTGAGAGAAGATAAAAAACAGAGAGAGAGAGAGAGAGAGAGAGAGAGAGAGAGAGAGAGAGAGGTTTAGTTGTATCTAAAAACTGCAAAATAAAAGAGTTATGTAGCTTTTTAAAAAATAAGACTTCTGGAAAATCATATTCCAGATGGGTGACATAACTTCAGGTTTTTAAATTAAAGATATTTGGGCTAGTTATCTGATTTTCTCTTGAGCAATTTTAACTCAAGTTGAGAGAGCCCAATTAGTGTCAGCAACCTCTTAGAATTTCTTCTTGTGTTGTAGTTATATCTATCGCAAAATCTTATAGCAAAACCTTCATGTGTGAAAAGTATTAGAGAACATCCATTATCATGTTCTGCAGTTTCATTCTGATGTAACACACGGCGAAAACTCTCACTGTACTCAGTAGTGTGTGTATGTAAGCCCAAACCTATTTCACTCCCCATTTAGCAATGCAGCTGCGATGGTGGCAACGCAGGCTCCTTTGTAATCCCATGGGGGCGTTTCTGTTGCTGGAAGTAGCCTAGGGTAAGGGGACATTTACCCACTTGCCCCAGGTTAAGCCCCAGAAGCCAATATGGATCAACTTGGATCTGTCCCAGACTTACCTATTCCAGTGGGCCTTCTGAAGTCCACCAGCACACACAGGAAGGCTGTGGTCTTGCACTGGTGTCCAGCACTTTACGGCTGTTTTTCAGCTTGTTTCCGCCGACTAGGTCCAAAGGGGTGTGTCGGGCCTGGGGCTCTGGTTGACATAGATGCTGTTGCCACTGAGATCTGACCCCACCCCTAGCCTGGCCAAATCCCCACCCTGATCTTCCCCCACCAATCAGTAAGTTATGTTACTGTAACTTATAAATCTAGTAAAATAAAATAAAAACCCTAACCCTAAACAAACAAAAATCTTCAATGTGCTCATAGGGTGTGGTGGAGCCAATAGTTAGATAGCTGACTTTCATTTCCATTTTAAGGGGAAAACATTCTTTACAATGTGTCTACTTCAGAGCGTGTTCCCACGCTCTTGTACCCACTGCCAAAGGAAATCTAAAAGTGCTGGTTTGCGTAAATGACAGCCAGACTAAATCAGTTTGCCATCATTGAGAAGTGTGACTGACACTCAGGATTGTATCAATCAGCATTTAACTTGTCCAAGAAGGTGTGGGGGAGAGTTCTTTTTAAAGATTGCTTTCAACAGTCATGCTGACACGGTCGGGGACAAATGCCAGGTCTCTGGAGAAAAAAGAAGAAGAAATTCTCAGTTTTCAATGCCATACAAATTGACTTTGTTGAGAGGGGAAAAGAGGGAGAGACTCACTTTCCTCCCCTTGAACTGATGGGATTGGATGCTCTTTCAAACCCAGAGATGTGCCTTAGCCTGCCTTAGCTTGATGTGAAGCAGCTTGTCAGTGTATTTGTGTGGAAGCTCTTGCAGCCTTCAGGTCTGCTTCTCCTCTTCCAGATTCTAATCTGATATTGTGATGCTTCTAATTTCTCCAAAGAGTTTATTATGGACAGATCACTTCCTGGTGAGGTTTAGGCTTGTTGCGGCTTCCTGCCTTCGCAGAGGTGGGGGACCGCATTCTATGGTCCGCCCCCAGAGGCTAATGGATCCTGAAGGTTTCCAACGCTATGGAATTCCCTTCCCCTTGACTTAAGAACGGCTCCCTCTCTTGTAACTTTCCGGCGAGGCCTGAAGACCCTTCTGTTTAGACAAGCCTTCTGAGTTCCTGGCCTTTTAAACATCTTTTAACGTCTCTTAACATTTTTTAACATCTGCTCACAGGCCCGATCCTTTTCTAATTTGCTGTCCTGTGCTCTTACCTGATTAGTTTTTTATCTGACCACTGTTTTTTATGATATATTATGTTTTTATCTGTTTTTAAATTATGTTTTTAACTTGTTTTAACCTTGTTTGTAAGCCGCCTTGAGTCTCTTCGGGGAGAAAGGCGGGGTAAAAAATAGAGTATAGTCATCATCATCATCATCATCATCATCATCATCTACTGAATAGAAGCCATAATGCAGAGGTTTTTGCCTTGCCGTTCTTCCATCCAGTCAGGCTTTGATACTGACTATGTCTTTTGGCATTCAGGATTTGGCAAACATTAGCCAAGTTTGCAAGTTATTATAAGGCTCAGGCTCTGTTTCACCTTAACCATCATGGTTTTCATTGGGTGGCTTTGGACATGGCCTCAATAAGTGTGTCCTTCATGTGCAGCCCAGCTGATTAAAACGTTCTCTCATTGATTAACGTTCCTGATGAATTCATTAAAGGTTTAGTTGATCAATCTACTGACTAATGCTTTCAGTGTTGATATAGATATTGGAAGTGTCTAGGAAAAAAAATACAGTGGTGTGTGTGTGTGTGTGTGTGTGTGTGTGTGTGTGTGTGTGTGTGTTTTAATGTGCCTTTGATAATATGTATTGTCTTCTGTAGTGGGTCATCATAAGCAACCTTTTTCTGCTGACAAGAACAGCTGCTGCCTTGAAGAAACCTGAAATACAAGCTTCACTGGGCTCTTTAATCTGAGTTTTGTCACACCCATGGAGACGGATTCTGTTCTTTTACAGCCCCATCCTGAGCTGCCTGGTGCGGAGGTGCCATCAGACCGCCAAAATGGCTGCCTTGGCATCCTAAGCACACCAGGCCAATAAGGATGCCTTGTGTTGGGCCACAGAGGCGGTCATAGGGCTCTGGATCAGGTGGAACTGAACTCTGTCGGTCTCTCCCCCTCATGTCTCGCTCCCCCCCACGCCGTCTCCCCCTGCACCCCCAATCACCTCTCTGCCACCCAGTGCTCACGCTGGGCTAGCTCTGCTGCTAGGCCCGCAGTATTGTTCGCAGAAGTGCCTTACGGCACATTTGTGACAATGCACGGCGGTAGTAAGTTGGCACGCACAAGTCTGGATTGTGCCCTTAATCTTATGTGTGGGGAAAGTAAGGTTATTAGAAGCAAGAAGAATGTGAATGTCATCAGTAACCATGCTTAAGGAGCCTCTGATGCTGAAAGAAAAGATCAAGCAAGATCTCTTATCATCAGACTACCTGTCAGCAGCCCATGGGCTTCTCTGAAGATGCCAGTCTGAGTGGACAGATCTGTGTTACAGTGGAGGCTCATCCACAGGGGCAAACGGGGCCCTCCAAGGGGAAAAAATGCATCTGAAGACTTAATTGTATTCAATCGATCAATCAAAGAGTTCTGTGTGACCTAGGCTAAGTGACGGACTAATTAATCCTGGTTTTCTTCTGGTTGTCCAATCTCATTGCTTCTGTCTCCTGTCTGAGTTTTAGTTTGAAGCTGGCTTTTCATTCAGGCCCCTCTGAGGCTGTCAGGGCAAGCGGGAGAGTCTGCCGGCTAGAGCCTGACACGACAAGACTACTTTGTGACACTCCTCTCAGTGCGGGGAGGGTCAATTGACTTGTTTCAATCGTTTCGACCCTTCTTGACAATTCCAAAACGTTTAGCTTAGGCCAGAACTTTCCCCTTCTTTCTCCAACCTCCCTGCTCCTTTTTTCTCAGTGGACTTATGCCAGCAAAATGACTGGCATCGATCCAAGTAGATCCACAGGTGATAGAGCAGCTACCCAGGTAGTAAGTTAAAAAAATATTTCTAAACTCCTGCAGGCTGTCCAGTTGCCCCTGCCTCCTCAGCGTGCAACACAGCCTCCGTTGGTGTGGCTACTTACCAGACCACTGCATGGTGTAGCATGGGAATTTGGCAATTTCTTGGTTCCCTTTCCTGTGAATTTTAGGGGGCAGGTGACACAGGCAGCCTGGAATAGAGGTGGTGGTGTCTCTTTCCATTTTAACCCAACCCCTCCTCCACAGAAATCAGGACAGCAGGCAGGTCTCCTCCAGGCCGCCTTGTGGTATTAAAACAAGCCCCTGAGTCAGGTTGAGAGAGAGAGAGAGAGAGAGAGAGAGAGAGAGAGAGAGAGAGAGTATACATAGGTATAGTCTGCTGGCTGATCTAGCATATTCATGCACAACATAAGAACAACCCCATGGTCCTGTCTAGTCCAACTTTCTGTATCTCACAGTGACCCACCATATGTTTCTGAGAGCATACAAGCCAGCAAGATACCTGCATCCTTCCTTGTGCAACTCTTAGCAAAGTGGCTCCTCCCAGCTTGAGGGAAATGCAGTGTGACACTTAGTGCAGGTATGTCAACACTTTTTTTTTTATGGCACAAAATGAAATTGTCAGGTGTAAGGTTCCATTTGCACCAGTGACCTTTGAGGAGTAGCGCTGGGGAGGATCTTTTTTCTCCCAGACAGATATGCTGGCGGCAGCATGCCCTCCTTTCCTGTCCTCAAGTGGCCGTTTACAGGTCCTGGAATGTGGAATGCCCAAAAGATAGTACTAAGTGCCATCATGTTACTTCCCAGCTGAGCAAGGAAGCCCTAATGCAGTGTTATTCAAACTGTGGGGCACGGCTCGTTAGGGTGGCGCCAGGAACTGAAAGGGGAGGCGCGGGGATGACCTCTCGCAGCGATACAGTCACACCCCTGGGCAGAATACGAGCCCGTCTTCTGTCTGTCTCTGCGCTTTTTTTAAAGCAGAAGAAACGGGAGTTGCTCAGCTTCGAGAGTGGCTGCTGCCGCCCTGCCCTCTTCTCCCTCCACTCCGAGGCTGCCACCTTCTGTGTTCGCTGCCGACTCCAACCCCCATCTGGCAAGTAACGAACATGCTCAGCTTGCAGTCCTTAACCCTCGTCTGGATGGTTCCTAGTTCCCAGCCTGGGATCGCTTCTCATCAAAGTGAAATCTCTCTTTTCAACCCCCTCCCTCTTCCACTCCCCCCTTTCGATCTCCAAACCTTCCTGCTTTCCTCCCCTTCCCCGTAAAGTTGCTTCCATGCAGTTGGCAAAGGTGGGAAGAGACAAGCACACACTTTACTTGGCCAGGAGCAGAAAAGGGGTACTGTTTTTAAAGTGATTTATTAATCTTGTTGTTTGACTGAAGAGGAAAGGCTTTATTTTTAAAGTGATGAATCTTGCTATTTGAAGGGAATACTTATCAGCCATTGATGAAGTGATTGCCAGCCCAATCCTATCCACACTTTCCTGGGAGTAAGCCCCGTTGACTCTAATGGGACTTACTTCTGAGTAGACATGGCTAGGCTTGAGCTGTGCATCTCCTAGTATAGGAGACAAATCAGCCTCCTAACCAAACCCTTATCAGCTCTGATATATTTTCATGGTCTATTTTTGTTTTCCCCACCAGCTGCTGGAAAAATTTCTTTCAATCCTATCCAAGGAGAATGGGAGAAATGACTAGTTGGATTGGGGTCCACAGGGGTGTGTGTGCGTAATGTTGGTCAGACTGGTTGTTCACAAAGTTCATTGGATAAAACAATTCTATTGGTATGCTTACAAAGTAAAAAAAAAAGAAAAAAAGAAGAGTCTTCCTGGACCAGACAAAATCTACCTACTCCAGTATCCTGTCTCCAACAGTGATCAGCAGCTGATCATTTATAAAGCATGTATATTGCTGTGCATTAATAATATATTTTTAAGATCTGCATTTAATTAATGATATGATTAATATAATTAATATTAATACAGTTAATATTTCTGGCCACTTCCTGTTTAATGGTGTCACTTCTGGCCCTCAGGAACATGATGGGGAGTCATGGCCAACAGCCACAGGGGGTCAAGGGAGCCACTGGCCGGAAAAGTTTGAGTACCACAGCCCTAATGAATTGCAGAAAAAATAGGATCTTGACCTCAGAGCTGAGAGTAGCTTCAGATTCTTCTTTTCTAAAGAGATTTTGGGGAGTTGTGTTTTCTAAGTGGATAGTGATGGAGTTTCACACTCTGTGTGAAAAAAAAAAAGGTTAATATTTGGCTATAAACACTTTTTTCCCTTCTTAAAATTGCAGGGTGCAGAATGTTTGCTGTAAAAGATTCAGAAATAAGACTTTTTTAAAAAGATATAGACCCCAAAATGCTTGTATATGTAACACAGAGAGCACAGTAAACGTGATATCCAGCACTTGACGATTCAGAAAGCCAGTGATGTAGTTGGCATAGCTAGAGGGGGTGCAAAGCACTAAGTTTTGCAGGGAGCCTCACCACACTGTGCGTGCAGCCCCTCCCTTTCGGAACCATTCCAGGCGGTGGGAGCAAAACAGAGGTGTATGCCTGGCTCCGAGAGGGGGGTGCTTGCATGCTGCAGTGAGGCTCCCTGCAAAACTTAGTGCTTTGCACCCCCTCTAGCTATGCCACTGCATAGTCAATACCAATTGGCACATCAGCCTCACCAGCTCCAACTTCCAGTTTGCAACCTCTTGACAATAGTTGCTTAGGACCAGTGTTCCCTCTAAGTTGCGCAGCTGTGGAGCTGGAATTGGAGCCCCGCTGAACTTGCTTCACGGCTCTTTGGCATACTTTGCGGTTAATTGATGCTTATAAGGAAATAGCTAACACACTGACTTGAGAAATCATTTATTTTGTTGGTTTTATATGTGCAGTTTGTGCAGTATGTGCAGTTTTTTTTAAAAACGTTATTACCCATGTGTCTGCTAGAAATGGGTAGGTTTGTTTGAAATGAGATATTGCTATTTTGCCAGGCGGGTCTTTCAACACCAGGTATAAATCGGTGGTTGTAAAATCTCCCCCTTCCCATATCATGGCATACCTGTTTTAAAAATCGAAATCCCTGTTCCCATTTTTGTCTCTGCACACCAGTCAACAAAATGATATCCAGTAAACAAGTAAAATATTTTGATAGATTGGGGAACAACAAACATTTTATTTAGTTTGTCTTCTGAGACCACATTAATAATTTTTTTTATTTGTGATGTTGTGCATGAATGTGCTTTTTATTTGTAATGTCCTTTTTAAAAAAAATGTCAGTGGCTTTGGGACAACCTGAATTATGGTTTCTTTTTTTTTATAATATTTTATGGTACAAGTTGAAGGAACAGGTTCTTAGCTTTATGTTCCCTGTAAATGTCATTCAGCATTGATCAATGTCACTGGAGCCATTAGTAGATCATGTCTAGAAGACCAACTGTTTTGTTTCTTTTATTTATGGTAATGTGTTGCAAGCTCAGAAATATAACTCAGATATCTCTTTGGGTGGTAACCTTTGGGCCAAATTGCATGTTACTTTAGTAACATGATTAGCTACGGTGTGCTTTAGTTTTATTCCCTGAATACGACCGGTTCAGATTGGGCCGATGGCATGGAAAAAAGAGTCAGCTCTGATCCTGATCCTTCCAGTCCTTCCCCACCCCCGCATGGTATTTGCTCAGAAGGCAAGCTCCCAGTGGAACTAATGGACTCTACATCCCTGGGGCTGCACCCTCCCTGGGATGCAAGGGAGGGTACCAGGATACAGGTCTCTTGTGGTCTTGTGTGCTCCCTGAGGCATTTAGTGGGCCACTGTGAGATACAGGAAGCTGGACTACATGGGCCTATGGCCTGATCCAGCAGGGCTCTTCTTATGTTCCTATGGGGCTGCAATCCTGTTTGCGCTTTCCTAGGAGAAAGCTCAGTTTAAGCCAATGAGACTTACTTTTGAGTAGATATGCATACGATTATGCTGTGGGGCAAATAACCATGGAGCCCTCCAGTCTGAATAGGAACTGTGACGGAAGCAAAGGGTTGGATCCCCACTTTCCTATGTCATGGTCCAGATCGGAGTGCCTTTATTGGACAGGAATTTGAGTTAACAAGCGCAACTGCACTTGTGCAACAAGTACAAAATACCTGTACTATTTTTTTAAAGAGGGCACATTTTTTTTTTCCCTCCACTACCCCATGCTGAGGTGGTCTCAGTGCAAGGAAAATTAAACCTTCTGTGAAGCAGCCCATTCATATTAGGGAACCATTTGCTGAGGTAATTGCGTTTTAATCGCTCAAAAGTTTGCTGGTAACATTTTTCTGAAAGCCATTGATGAGTCAAGCTGCCATCTTCTGTGAACTGAAACTGCAAAACGTTCTGACAGGTTTTAATTTATTTCCAAAGCAGCTGTCTAATTAAAAGATGCCTCCAGTGCACCAGGTGTCAGGATTGTAGCCAGACGTGGGTTGATCGCAGACTTGACTACGTGGTTCTGGGCCATGTTTGCCTTGCAAGTTAACTTGCTTCTTCTGGGCCACTAAGTGAGCCTTGCAAAGGGGGGGTGGAGTTACGAATAGGCATTTCCACCCACTATCGGCCTAGCGTCAGAGCCACTGACCCACCTCTCTCAATCTGTAATGTGACTGCTGGATCTCCGAAAATGGGTGGAAGAGGAAAGCAAAACAATCCCACAGTGGCTCCTGTCTAACATTGGCGGTGGAAGCGTGTCCTTGGTGGGGAGAGAGGAGGACTAGGGGTGGGGAGAGATAGATCCCTGCAGCAGCAACTTGCGCCAGGATCGTATCCCGTCTTTCCCAGGCCACCCCTTTTCTCTCCTTGATCCTACACCAGTGAAATGGCTGGTGTGGGTCCAAGGAGACTTGGGGCACAAGCCTAACCATGTCTACTCAGAAGTAAGTCCTATTCTGTCCAGTGGGGCTTACGCTCAGGAAAGTGTGGTTAGGATTGCAGCTTTATAGACAATCGGTAAGCCTGCCCGGGGGGGGGGGTGTAATTTCACTTATCTCCTGCTGACTGTCCAATTGCCCCCATCCACCACTGGATGCAGCGTGCATTCCATCAGCATGACTGTATCAGTGCCAGTGGTGGCGGGTAGGACTGAGCAATCAAAGTGGCGATTGTTTTATGACAGTGTAGAGTATATCTCCATTTAATTAAGGTCAGAAATATAGAGGTTATTTTTAGATAGGTCGAGAGATTTTTTGCCTATCAAGGATAGGGTAGTTTAGTGGATAGAGTGCTGTAATTGGACTAGGCAAATTCCTCCCTCACCATGAACCACTATGGCTGGGCTTCAACAAGTTGTGATTTCTCATCCTAAACTACTTTACAAGTAGTTTGTGAAGACTGAAAACAAAACAAACAAAAACAAGATATAAGCCCTTACATAATGCCTTCAACTCCTGGTGATACAATTCATAACTGGGTTGACAATTCATAGAATGAAAATCTAGATCTGAACTTTACTAGCTCTGCAGCCCTTTAAGTTGTACTGAACAGATAGAAATTCTGAACCTTTGAGGCAGATGTCAAGGCTTTCATGGAATCATGGAAAGGAGTCTACAAAACTGAATCCAAATCACTATCAATACGTGTTGCTCTAAGACACTGGTTCCCAGGCTGTGGTTCATGAACCACAGGTGGTCTGCAAGACCCTGAGAAGTGGTCTGTGAGGTCCCAGGGGAAAAACAAAAAAATCACCTTCTGATCACTTCCAGTGTCTTGCTGAGCAAGCACTCCCTCACGGACCACCAGAGAGGGCAGAGAACAGACTATCCACAGTTGGCACTGAAGGACTGGCTGCGCGTGGTACATTCTCCACCCTCTCTGGTAGTCTCACTTGGGAGATGCTTCCCCATGGATCACTAGAGAGGGTGGGTCACACTGAAGGCTGCAACTGTGGGTGGTCTGTTCTCCACCCTCTCTGGGGTGTGCTCATGGGGAGATGCTCATGTGTCCATGCGGGAGTGCTCACTTGGGAGATGCTTCCCCGCGGATCACCAAAGAGGGCAGAGAACAGAGCGCCCACAGCTGGCACTGCATGACGATTCCAATTTTTGCCTCAGTGGTCCACAGCCTCCTAAAAGTTGGGTACCACTGCACTAAGAGAATGTGACGCAGTACTTGTGACAACCCAAGTGGAGAGCTGGATCTCACCCAGTTAGGTTAGGTGCAAAGAGTTAGGTGCAACCAAGCCAATTCCATGGAGTTGAGTGTGTAGCAATTTCCACTTGGATCAGACTGGAGTTAGGCCGCAGGCAAAGATGGCCAAGGGGGCAAAATGGCCAAAGTTGATCTCTAGACCGGATATCAGTTTGCTTATTTTGATTGTATGGCATCACATAGTTTTGCTATGTATAAATAAAACTCTTAGGAAGTGGTGTGGTTTGTTCTTAAAGGCTGTGTTCTCGCAGGTGTCTAACTTTTGATCTTTGAGATCCCAGTGCCAAATTTCCGCCTCTCCCCTGTTTTCTGTCTACAAGGAAAAATGCTTCCCTCTGTTCTCTTATAACCGCAGGAGTGAAATTTCAGGCACAGAGGACAAAAGGAGCTCTCCTTTTTTGTAAGAAAGTTATCTTTGGAGGTGTTCAGGAAGGTTTTTATCACTCCCCCTTCTTTCTTGTTAGTTGGGTGCATCCTCTTTTGAAGAAACAGCTATTGATGGAAATCACTTTTTCCAAATAACCTTTGACATTTTTAGCAGTGACAGAACTAGTGTTTTTTTTAGAAGCAAGTCATTATTTGAACTAGCCATTATCTCTTGTGTGGGGCAGCCTGTGATTGGAGCATGGGCAGTTGAAAATACTTTTGATTGTTTCAAAAGATTTTTGAAGGATTACTTGGAGTAAGGCCTAGTCCTGCACTTTGTCCCACACAAAATCATCCTTGTGATTGTGACTGTGTGCTGCCTGGGCTGGACTCCTGGGACAGACCAGGAAGTTTTCCCAAACTTATCAAGATGGCTGAAAAGGTGATGATGGCTTTTATCCATCACTACCAGGAGCGTTCCATTGTTCCAGCTCAAGGGAACCCTCAGGTTAGCATCCAGGGATACTATTATTTAGAAAAGATACTGTAGAGCTGGAGGAGGTATAGAAAAGAGCAACATAATTGAATGAAGGTTGAGGGTTGGAGCACCTTCTTTTATAAGCAAAGACTTTAGAAAGCAAAACACAGAGGGAGGCTTAGTGAAGGTTTATGACATTATGCATTTTTGGACAGAGTGGGTAGAGAGGGGCAGTGGTGTCCCCCCTCCCTTTATCTCATATTGCAAGTACAACCAATGAAACTGAGGGTCAGTTGATTCAAGACAAACAAAAACAATCCCCCACTTTGCACAACACCTAGGGGAGTCCCTGCCACAGGATGTGTTGATGGCCACTGACTTTGATTGCTCTAAAAGGGGGTTTGACAGTTTGGTGGATGCCAAAACACCAGCCACTCTATACCTTTGAAGGCATAGTACAGTGAGGTCATTTGAAAGGAAAGTGTCCAAATCACAACAATGTAATAAACAAATGTTGTTGGTATATTGTTCCCAAGAAGACTAGAAAAGTCACCTTGGCCTGGTGGTAGTTTCTGATGGTAGTGGCAGGGTATAAAAACAAGGAAGAAAACGGGGAAAAAAGTCTTTTTGCTGCCTATGAATCAGCAAACAGACATGGTTTTCCAGTGCCGTTCCTGTCATTTATTCAGATGGTCAAACTGTGACTGTCTTGCTCAGCCATTCTCTTTTGAACAGCGTGATTCAGACCTCTGAATCTCATCACAGTAGAATTGACGGCAACTATTACAGTTCAAAGTTACTGAGCCGCCTTTCGCACCCTTCTGTTACCCCCCTTAACTTTCCCAACTCTTAAGAGGTGTTTTTTTTTTTTTTTGTAGTAACAGACAGCAGCCATTTGACACCTATTTTGTGTGTGCGTAGGGCTAAACTAGACGTTACAGGAGATATGAAGTGTGCCCCCTTTTAAAATATTTCAGGGGCACAGTTGAGTGGAACCACATTTGTGGTAAACGCCCTCCCATTGCTGTCTTTCCACTCTCAATTGCTCTTCCATACATTATTTTATACAGAAATTAAAAGCTTTCATTTTGATTTCAGTGGAAGCTCCCCCCTTCATTTAAACTAGCCAAATCAGGGGCAAAGTCCTAAGGACCCTCTTGCCCTGAAAATGTTCTCCATTTTAACTGCTGTGCTCCAAACTCCCATAGCACACCTTTTGTGGCATACTGGTTGGAAATCGGTATGTTAAGGGAAAATATTTCTGAAGAAAGAATTTTCTGTGTAGTGTAGGGAGGTTAAACCTCACAGCAGGTATCCCTGACTCTCATCCAAAATAATTTAGCCTATAAGCTTTTAGGCACATCAGCAAGTCAATTCCATTGTCCCAACCTAGATATTCCTTTACCCTCAGTCAACACCCTCAGCATTTAATAGGTGCTGAGAACTCCAGGTTTTTGCTGGGTTAGTTTTAAATACAACATTTTAATATAGATATGAAGGCATACTTGTGCATGCCTAGGAAGTTCTCAGGCAGAGGATGCAAAGGCAGCTGTATTTAATTGTCATCTTTTTGAGACAGATAAGCACAAACTCGCCTGAGTTAAATATCAGAGGGTGCGATAAGTTAAGAGTTAGAGAGTTAGGGGGAAAAGTCCTTTTTTATTTAAGGACTCATTGACAACATCAAGGGAAATTAGAACCAATCAGTTGGTTTAAATTAACAATTTCAAGGGCAGGGTTGTGCTTTGATGCTTAAGATAGAGTGTAAAAAGGTGTTGGATGCCTCACCTCTTTCAGAAAGATTCATCGTTGTCTCGGAACATGTGTTTTCCCAGTGTTTGTGCTCGGATTTGTTCCCAGCCGGGGTACCTGTTAGGCAGAACAACTTTCCCAGTCACTGTTTGCTGGTGTTTCTTTTGCATCTGGTGAATGCATCTGGTGAACGCTTTGAGAGCAGAGAACCATTTATTGATGCTGCTATGTAAAGCGCTTGATATTTGTGAACCTTGATATTGTTGCTGTTGAGAAGATGTTGCTGTTGAAAAGAAAGACTTGCTGATGTTGCTGTTGAAAAGATGCTGTTGAAAAGATTTATTATTAAGCATATTAAGCATTATTATGCTTAATAATAAATAATGAGTTAGATTTGAAGGACTATTGAATTTTAAGACTGAAGGTTATTGATTATTACAGCGCTCAGCTCGAAAGAGAAAATTTGGAGCATATATTCCTCTGGCAGTGGCTGATGTGGCAATCTGCTAAATAATCAAGCTCTCTAGGGGGATTGTGATTTTCAGGAAAAAACTGGAAAGGGAATACGGAAAAATCTGATATCTGGAGTGCTTCTGGTCCCAAGCAATTCCGATAAGGGATGCCCAACCTGTACCTTGAAAAGCTTAGCAGAGGCTCTAAAAAGCAGTGCTTGGGATCATTCATGTCAGACTGAACAGAATTGTAGCAGTAGGTGCCACCTAGCGATATAGATTCTAAACTGCAAGTTAGAGAACAGCTTCAGACAGTGGGGTGCAGGAAACGTGAGCTCCCCCCCACCAGTTGCTCCAGCAGATGTGGCAAAGTGCTCAGCCCAATCTGCTGCCTGCTCAATAATAGCTGTCTTGTTTGCCATGGGAGCAGGTATCCTAAATTCCCACTGGTGTGGAGAGAGCATGTTAAAGCTTGTTGAAGGTTTCCACAGAATGTGTTTCCTCCGAGGGCCCTCTGATTAACCTGCTTCCGGATATATGTGAGGTCTTGTTCGGTAACACAATTAACTCATAGCATTTCAACTTCATTTACTTTGGGGCTGGGGGCGTGGGGAAGAGGAGCAAAGACATGTTTTAGGTTGGCAACCTTCAGTCTCGAAAGACTTTGGTAGAAGCCTACAGCACCCGGTATTCCCAGGCGGTCTCCCATCCAAGTACTAACCAGGCCTAACCCTGCTTAGCTTCCAATATCAGACAAGATCAGGCATGTGCAGGGTAACAGTTTTAGGAATTGCTTATAAAGTGTCTTAATTTGTCTGGATTACAATTCAAAAGTGGATTACTGATTGAAAATATGGAGCATGGGAACCACCCCCGGCTAAAGGCTGACAACCACCATTGTGCATTACTACACACCCAGAACAGTCAATGCGAAAATCACGACGCCTCTAACTGACTTCCTTCTATAGTTGTAGAATTCACAGCTAGTTATTCTTCCTGGAGTGCCAGTAAGAGTGTGTGCTGGAGGTTTCTTGTAACTTACGAAAAAGCTTCAGTAACTCCTTCTACCCTAGTAGTTTCTTTCATTTATGCTGACCAAATTCCTAGGAAAGGTGTCATCCTTGGCTGCTTAACTAGCTGTGCACAGCCAATCACATCTAGCCTGGTATTGTGTGTGGGGAGCGAAGCATTGCTAAGTTGGTGCACCCTTACGGAGCTCTGGGGCCACCAGGGCATTCCTGAGAGAGTGTCATCCTGACAAGGATTTTGCCCACTGTTTCCTTTGTCAGTATTAGGGCCCGATCCCATCCAATTTTCCATTGCCAGTGCAGCCGTGCCAATTGGGGTATGCGCTGCATCTTGTGGTGGTGGGGCAGTCACAGAGGCCTCCTCAAGGTATGGAAACTTTTGTTCCCTTACCTCAAGGCTGCGTTGCAGCTGCACCGGTGCTGGAAAGTTGGAGAGGATTGGGCCCTTAATCCTTTGTCCCCTTCAGCACTCACTATCCCCAAATATCCATATGATAAAAGATTCAAACTCTTTCAAAAACCCCTTAAGAAGTATTTCTTTTTCAATGTCATTCCTGATCTGCTGTGATTTCCATATAATATCTCTGGACTCTCTTCCTCCATCATCTTTCCTTTGTGCCCCATTCCTTTCCCTTATATGCTTGTGTGTGTAGATTGGTTAGCTTGCAGGCAAGGACTTGTAACTGTTAATTAAATGCTAGTCTTTATATGCCAGCCCAGCACCTTGCATTTTAGAAGCTTAAGAAATAGTCATGAATTATTATTATTCCCTTTTAATGCAGAGGCCATAGTTTGGTTTTAGAGCTTGTCCTGTCCCGGAATCATGCACCTCCTTGGAACTTAAAGCATTTTTCTCCAGTTACCTGTGTATTCCGCTGACACCTCTCCCCAAAGTTCTGAATTTCTGACCCACATATATCTACTTATGGGATATCTCCAGCAGGTATAGAGTTTCCCTTCTCACCAATGGAATATAGATTTTTGGAAACTTACAGTGTACTATAGCAAATTAACTGTATGTACACTTGCAATTACTGTGGAGAGGATAACTCCAATAAACAGTTCATTTTGGGAAACCGAAGCCTTTTTATACACTCTGATCTGGACACCAAAGAGATGGTTAAGTGGTTCAATCCATATATGTGGAAAAGTCAGATTCTGTGCTGTTTCCGGCATGGGGAAGGGATTGGGAGGCTTTGGAAGGGAAAGGGATAAATAGCCTTACCCTTCTGTAAGCCTTCTGATTCACAATAGGTCTCCTCGGATCTGCGCCAGTGATTTTTGCAGGCACAAGGCTGAGGCGAGAAGGGGCAGAGAGGCAGCTGCCGGAGGGAAGGAGTCAACATTAAAAACATCCGGGGGGGGGGGTGAGTTTCTGGTCAAGCTGGGAAGGACAGGTCATCACTGAGGGGGGCACGACACCTACCGCCTACTCTAGGTAAAACTCTTTTGCAGTACCTAAAATTTAAGTGATGTAGATCACCTAGATCGGAAGTACCCCCTGTTTCCAGTGTGTGCGGGTAGAAATCAACCAGAGTAATAGGGCGATAGGATGGTCCTAGCCCACTCCCCCTGCAGGATATGCGTAGTGTTCCCTTCCCACGTACACCTGGTCACACTACAGCTTAGATACAATCTGTGTGGCGTCCAAAGATAGCAACAGCTCTCAACCCAGGGAAGCGAACCGTGAGATACTCACAATTCCCGGTCAGGGACGGAGAGACTGGGTTGGATTATGTGGCTGGAAGTGCTGCTTAGAAGACCTCCACAGTATCAGTATGAAGAGTCAACATAGGAATCTGTGCCACCGCTGGCTGCAGACGACCTCCTCTGCAGATTGCTTTTTTCCTCAAGTCTCCCAAGACTGGAGTAGCAGTGCAAAGGCAGGGCAGGAGCACAGGCTTGATTCTCTGTGCAGGGCCCGGTCCATGGACCTCTTTGCTGCTGTCCAGGAAGACCACAATCCCCCCAGTCCCTACACACGACGTTTGTGGCACCCTTGTATACAGTACATGCTATATCTCATCCAAGCGTGATACTCCTCCCAGAACTTTTTTAAAACATTCATACTGTAGGCCCTTCTGCTTTACTACTTTATCTTTATTCTCCTTTACCCAGTGGCATAACTACCTACCTTGGCAACCTTCAGTCTTGAAATACTATGGTATCGCGCTCTGGATGGTGGTTCTGGAACAGCGTCTAGTGTGGCTGAAAAGGCCGATTCAGGAGTGACAATCCCTTCCACACTGGAGGCAAGTGCAGTCTGTCCCTGGTCTGTCTCCCTGGCTATGGACCTTCCTTCTTTGCCTCAGTTTGTTGGCCAAGTGTCTCTTCCAACTGGGAAAGGCCATGCTGCACAGCCTGCCTCCAAGCGGGCCGCTCAGAGGCCAGGGTTTCCCACCTGTTGAGGTCCACTCCTAAGGCCTTCAGATCCCTCTTGTAGATGTCCTTGTATCGCAGCTGTGGTCTACCTGTAGGGCGCTTTCCTTGCACTCCATAGAGGAGATCCTTTGGGATCCGGCCATCATCCATTCTCACAACATGACCGAGCCAACGCAGGTGTCTCTGTTTCAGCAGTGCATACATGCTAGGGATTCCAGCACATTCCAGGACTGTGTTGCTTGGAACTTTGTCCTGCCAGTGATGCCGAGGATGCGTCGGAAGCAGCGCATGTGGAAAGCGTTCAGTTTCCTCTCCTGTTGTGAGTGAAGAGTCCATGACTCGCTGCAGTACAGAAGTGTACTCAGGACACAAGCTCTATAGACCTGTGGCATAACTAGAGGGAGTGCAAAGCACTAAGTTTTGCAAGGAGCCTTACCACGGCGTGCAAGCAGCCTCCTCCCCTTCGAAGCCATTCCAGGCGGGGGAGCAAAATGGAGGCACTTGCCTCTTCTCTGGCTAATCTCTGGCATTCACCTCCATTTTGCTCCCATTGCTGGGAATGGGTCCTAAGGGGAGGGCCCCCCTGCATGGTGAGGCTCTGTGCAAAACTTAGTGCTTTGCACCCCCTCGAGCTACACCACTTCCTTTACCTTCCCCTTTTCTCATTGCATATGAGCATCATTCCCCACCGGTTCCCCACACTGCTTCACTCTCTCTTATGCTCCCTGTGCCTCCAAACATTATTATTAATGATTATTAATTAATATTTATATACTGCTTTTCAACAAAAAGTTGTTCACACAGCTGTTTACATAGCAAAACAAATGGTCCCCTGTCCCTAAAGGACTCGCAGTCTAAAAAGAAATGGAAAAGAGACACCATGCTGGGGTAAAGAGGGGCAGTTGCTCTCCCCTTGCTAAATATAAGAGGATACCACTTTAGATAGATAGTAAATAAACTTATCCTGAGGTTGACATAACTTCCAGACTCCTGTTTTTACTCTTGGGCGTGCTGAGGTCACAACAGGGTGTCAAGGATTGCCCTGGTCTGTTATGCTACTAAAGAGCCGAAGGAAATTTAACGGATAGCACCAAACAGGAATGTCTTTTTCCTGCCTCCCTTTTCAAGCTGCAGTTCCATCGCTGAGGGACGTGAGAATTTAGTCCGCTGTGAATATTTATAAGACTATCTGCTTTAGTTGAGTGTTTTGTCTTGTACGACCAGATCTAAAAGCCTTGTTTTGCGAAGAATACTCTGGACAGTAGAACTCTGGCAGTACACAATCTGATGCCTAGAGTTAAAATAAAATTAAAGACCTTGTTACTCTATGAAAGACTTTCAAAAATTAATCTGCAACAACCCACATAGCACCAGGGGCTTAAATTCTTTATTGACCAAAGGAGCGTTTGCAGTCTCTCTCTTGCTGGAGCTGGGAGGGCCCCCGCATCCGTTTAGCTTCCCTCACAAAATTCCCTTGCAGCCATAAATCTTTTGGCTGACTCTCTGAGCATTAAGAATAGGCTGCTTTTACTTGTGTTCTCTACAAGCCAAGTGAGAGGTTGCAGTGTCCTGTAAAATTCATACCCAGTTGGAAATGTAATTGCCGCAAGCTCCAGTATGTGGATATAATTGCCAGGCCTCATATTTGGGGTCATTTCAGAGTAAACTTGGAATCAGCAATCACAGTGGAGTCTTTAGAAGCTCACCTGTTAATGGTTGGCTTTGCGTCCATCCTCCTCTGCTTCTTCTTTTTGATCTTTCAAATTGATTTTTGTAGTACATTCTACAGTAATCCCACTAGATGGAGCAGGATCGAAGCTGCAGTGATGGTAAAAGCACACCATGATCTAGTAAGGTGTGTGTGTGTGTGTGTGTGTGTGTGTGTGTGTGTGTGTGTGTGTGTGTGTGTGAGAGAGAGAGAGAGAGAGAGAGAGAGAGAGAGAGAGAGCCTACAAGCCCAGTGGATAGAGGGAAATAAATCTTAATACATTGGGAAAATAGCACAGCAGAATGGAGGGAACTGTAGCTTTGCATCTAAAAACAAAAGCATGCGCACTTCCATTTATGCATATCAGTTTGTGTGAGCAGCATTTTCTCCCCCAATGGTTAGAAATTCTTCTCCCCAATGTTTCCATACTTTTTTTTTTAAAGCATCTTTAACATGCTCACAGGGCAGGGGAACGGTTATGCGCAGGGACCCTGGGTAGTGTCCAGTCATGTGGCTGTGTAATATGACAGGGGACATATAACAGAGATGAGGATGCAGAGATTAGGAAGAGTTCACTGTAGTGCTTAAAACCCAAAAAAGATGTTCAAACTGGGCCCAGCCAAAATTGCTCACACAAACTTCACTCTAGAGGGGGGAGTCTATGGCTAATGTTTATTCATACTGGTGCCCTGAAGGAAGTGTTTAGGAGGGAGATGAGGCTAGGGAAGGAGAGAGGAACACCTTAGAAGGAGAAAGGGCAGAACGGGGGAGAAGCTGGGGGAGAAGGGACATGGGGGGGTAGGTGGGCTTCTGGGGGGGGAACACATTTACTACCTTATCATACACACATGTTCTTTATGTTAAGTATGTTTATCGCAGAGGGCTTGCTTAAATCCCATTGATGTCTTCACTGAGGTTTAAGAAGAATAACCATTTGCTATATTGCAGCCTTAAGCTCCCATTCAAGTCATTCTTCTTACTGTACCTAAATAAAACTCCCCACCCCTTACGATAAGAGGAGCAGAACTGCATTTCACAACAAGGAAAGCTGCCTGGACTGCAGGTGTATTGCAACTGTCACCTTCCCACTGAGAAACCCAGACATGCTATGCTCCGCTCCCAGTTCTGCATAGAGAAAACAAACAGAACATTTATAAATGAACAAAAGATTTTCCACACTGCTGAGCCTTGGAAAATACTTATTTTATACTTGGCTTCCTCTTGTTGAATTCATTACCTGGGTAGATGGGCTTGGTTTGTAGAAAAGCTGGTGTGTCTGTTGCTCTCCTCTCTCAGCCATTTTGTTAGACTTATAGGTGAATTTTGTGAAATGTGTTTAGCTCAGAATTCTGTATTGCCAACATCATTTAGCTTCTTTCACTAAATTCACCTTATTAGCAGTTTTATTAGGTATCTCTGCAGAAACTATGTATAGCCTTCAGTAGCAGAGCTTGATAGTGTTGTTTGTTTGTTTGTTTGTTTTTTCTGGGGGAGCTACTGCATTTCTGTTGCCTTGGCAGTCTAGCATAGCATTTCTCAAACTTTGTGCTCTGCTTTACCACTTTGCATAACTCACCTGTTGGAAGTACCACTGGGAGTAACTGGTGATGTCATCACCATCAGTTACTTCCAAGTTGGTAGACCAGATGCAACATGAAAAACTCCAGTGAGAGGCTCAGGGTGGATGGGAGGGATTTTTTTGAACACAGAAAAGCATGCTTTGAAGCTCTACCCCCCAAGCCAAGCCTCCTACTGCTTTTTGTCGCATTTTGTTGTTGCTCTCACTGCCATGTGGCTGGGATCCAGTGTTCCTGTGCTTTCTTACCACCAGACACCACCTCAAGTACCACTGTGATATCCTTATCACGGGTTGAGAAACAATGGTCTCGTATATTTTACTTATGCTGTCTTACATCCTTGAATGTCTAGTGTTTCAATATTTTCTAATCCTTGAACTGGTACATAATCAGTGACCATAGTTCCATAGTTGATCTGGTTTCTCCTTCATACAGTCGTGGCACTGAGTGCTGGTTCTGATGGTGTATTTAGTTGATGTTCTTTTCTTTCTCTTTGAGGTAGAGCCCTGAATTTGGCTCTCAGAACAAAGAGCTCAGGATTAATAGATTTAATTTAAGCATATACTTTGCCAGCATGTGGATCATCCCCCACATGAATTGGAACAATGGCAGAGAAGGGGGCTTTAACTTTATATCCTCTTGGTGGTCCCAGTTACCCCATAACTAGTTTTTGTCAAAGGGGGGAACTTTTTCTGTCGCGAAGGAAGACCCCTGCCCCCGTCAGTTAACCACTGCAGGACATCCTGATTGGGTCCATGAAAGGGGACTTGTGTTCCTGATAAACTGCTACTTAACATTTTAGAAAGTCAAGCACAGACTTGCAAAATATTTTTTTTAAAAAGAAAGTTATAGTTTAATCTTTTGAGCATCCCAAAATGATTAAAGCATTTCCATGCCTCCTAGACAGCCCTGCAAAGCTTGAGAACCCCTGATCTAGCATACAGTATATGTAATGCAAAGATGAATCATCTAGAAATGTTGACCGCTGAGAAAAAGGCCCCTGCAAAAAAACCTATTGGGTATGTTTGAATAAGAAGAGTCATTCAGAATGATTTTTCCGCTCTGATCAAATGATATATTTGAAAGAAAAATGGGACATTAGACCACGGAACCCATACTTGATTTCAATCCCCGATGCACGGGTTTCCCAGTGGGGATATGATAATGATGGAGTTTTGTGTTTTGCAGTCTATCCTGGCATGGCATGGTGGTTGTAAATACCCTTAGCTGATGTTTATTTGTGATTGTGGGATTTTTTTAAAGGTATAATTTAAGCATATAATATTGATTGGGGCCTCTGTTTGAAGGTCATGGGAGAGATAGAGGTTGGGTTCAGTACAGGGTTACAGTCGCCTGTGTCACTAAAATACGATTAGTCATTGTGAGAAAGGAAGCCTTTGTATCTAGTCTCTTAAAATTAGTCTCCTATGAAGAAATAATTCAGGGCAATAAGTCCCCCTCCCTTTTTATTCTCTTAGGAAAATTATGTATTGACTGAAGTTAATGGTATGTAGCAAGTGGGCATCTTTTCATGTATGCCTCGTTGAACTTCTCATAAGTTCTCATAAACTGTTAAGAGTTTAAGGTCACGCCATCAGTCTTTCGAAAGGCATTTTCCATTCCCCTTTTCTGTGCGGTTTCAGATGTGATCTGAGATTAGTGTGGACTATCAGGCTTTAGTTATCTCCGCTCAGGAAATCCATGGGCTGAGACAAGTTGATCTGCTTTACTTGTCTGTCTAAGGATATGTTTGTAAAGGCTAAAGCAGAATCGCTGAGTCTAATCTAAGGCAACAAACTGAAGAACCTTACAGTAATACTAATATTGCCATTGTCTTCCAATGCTTCAGTGGACAGACAGTTACTTGGATCGGAGAGGCCTGGGTTCAAATCTTGTCTCTATTATAGATTCATTGTTCCATATGTGAAACAAAAATCCCTGAGGGGCTGCATGCCACAACTACTGATCCTATGGCAGGTATAAGTTAACCTCAGGGTCATCCTGCGCTGAGCAACAGCAATTCAGGCCAGAAAACCAAAGGTATCCCTGGACATTATTGTTGTGGATACATGTGTCTTCAGCACATCTGTGGCAATGCACTGAAAACTTATTTGCTCTCTTTTTATTTTTTTTTTCTGATGCCTTAATGGACAGTTTCCAAATGCTCCCCCTTGAAACATTAAGAAAATGCAAAAGGGGTGTGTGTGTGTGTGTGTGTGTGTGTGTGTGTGTGTGTGAGAGAGAGAGAGAGAGAGAGAGAGAGAGAGAGAGAGAGAGAGAGAGAGAGAGAGAGAGTTTTTAAAGTATCACTACAATCCTATGCATGTCAGCTCAGAGGCAAGTCCTATTGAATTCAATGAGACCTTAGGTGAGCATGCACGTGATTTCAGTCTAAGAGAAAGTGGCAAAACACTGAAGGTGCTGTCTGACACGTGTGTGCCTCGGTTCCAAATTGATTTTTTTTCTCCTTCCATTTCTATTGAGGCTGGTTGGGAGAGCGTCAATCTTGCTATTAAAATAGAATGATGGATGACTCAGACAGTTCTGGCTGATTGTGGCCTGAGCTTCCATAGGAAGGAAGAAAAGCAAGAGGGTGGCAGAACCTCAAGCTGCTGCTCAAAAGTAATAACTGAGGTTTGCACGTATGGAACCTAATGTGTTTTGATGGAAGTCTTCTTCAGGGACAGCGAAGTTTGGTGTGTCTTCATGTGGTCCACCAGCAGACAGCTCACTCTCTGAGCACATGGTTCCAAGAACGAAGGATCTTCTTCGAACAAGCTTCCTTAGCTGGTATACCACACCTATCCACATTGAAACCTTTAGATCCTGCTGTCAGAGGAAGCAGCCATGTCCTGAGTCAGACCAGCTAGCCCAGGGTTTCCTACTTCCTACTGATCATGGCTCTCCCACGTCTTGGGCAGATATGTCTGTAATCTTCTGTTACTGGAGGTGTCAGAGACCAAATCCATGCCTATTGCCTGTTAAACATGCACTATACTGCACTGTGACGCCTCAAAGCCTGTCGGGCGCTTTGCATGCAGTAATCTTGGCTTTTGAACAACAGTATTGGGTTCCATGTCCCCTTTTTGTGTTCACATTTCTGATGTTGTCCCTTCTCTAAGTGAATCTCCATGCAGGTTCTGGACTACAAAAGCTCTTGTCACAAGCAGTCAGTGTTCAAGCCTGCAGTGCTACCTGGAGGAGTAGTGACTGTAGCAGCATTGATGTCTACATTGATTGATTTTGGTGGGCCGCTGTGAGATACAGGAAGCTGGACTAGATGGGCCTATGGCCTGATCCAGTGGGGCTGTTCTTATGTTCTTATGTTCTATTCGTCCACCGCTCCCCAAAACACTGAAGCTTTTAAAATGGTTGGGGCAGGTTTCAACTGAAGCGTGATGGCATGTAATATCTAAGAGCACAATCCGATGCATGTCTACTCAGAATTAAATCACATTGAGTTCAATGGAATTTACTCCCAGATAAGAGTGTATAGGATTCTTATCGTTCCTTCCTCTTATCAGGAACAATCCCAAATGCTCTACTACTTAGTCTCTGGGTGCCTCGGGCTGCAATCCTATAGACATTTACCTGGTAGTAAACCCCATTGGGCACAATGGGACTTACCTCTGAGTAGACATGCATAGAATTGTATTGTATATATCTCTTTTTCAACAGAGTTTGTAAAGCAATATCGCTTCCAAATTATTTTGGAAGTAAATTATTTTCCCAAATATTTAATTTATTCTTTTTTTTTCTTCAAACAAAAGACAATGGGACTGCCTAAACTTAGCTACCTCTGCTTATGCTTCATGTCCATAAATGCCCACTTGCCTTAGTTCTAACATGCACAGTAAGTAAGTAAGTAAGTAAGTAAGTAAGTAAGTAAGTAAGTAAGTAAGTAAGTAAGTAAATGCTAATTTTCTACACTAAGTAGACCCAGGGGACTTCAATGGCATCACTAGGAACTATCAAGGGTCAAAGTCTGCTTGGAAGATTTTTCATTTAATTAAATCAATTACTTTTTGGCTGGTGTGCAAGAAACACACTTAAGTTATATACAGAGAATGTTTTATTCTCTTGTTTGAAAACTACTGGAGATCTGGACCCAGATGGTCACAAATTACTCTCTCTCTCTCTCTCTCTCTCTCTCTCTCTCTCTCTCTCTCTCTCTCTCTCTCTCTCTCTCTCTCATTGTTGCTGGTTTTGCTGGGTCATGGCATGAATTAGAAAGGAAGGCTGTATCTGCATAGGAACCTTTTTCCACCTTACCACCCAGTGCCCAAACATACAAGTTTTCTTGAAAAAAAACAAAGTGCAATGGGGCATGGAAATACTTCCCCCCCTTTTGTTGTCATTGATGATGTCGTCATCATCACATATTACAGCACAAGTTGGCTCTGCTGTTTTGGTTATGTGGCACGCAGGGGGCAGGATGAGCTGAGGTCAGTGCAGAGGAGGCTTCTAGGGTCGTTCATACTTACAACCTACTCTATCTCATTGACTTAAGATGGATTACAACCATTTGAAACTGTAGATGAATCACTGACTCCAAGGTGCTCTCAGTTTAAAAATGACAAGAAAGAACTCTGGGAGACAAAGGAGAGCAAACCACCACAACAGTGAGCCATTTGTCTTGGTGTATAGAATTATGAAGCATTATAAGATTTATTAGTGTTCCTTCTTATTGCCTTTGAGTGCTAGATGGTCTGATTCCTAGCAGTGAAACAAGCTAAGCTATTCTAACACCAGTGTCAGTGGTCCATTGAATTCAGTGTGATGTGAACACACAGTGCTGCTTTCCACTGAGTCAGACTATTGGTCTGTCTAGCTCAGTGTTGTCTACACTGTCCATCAGCAACCCTTCAGGCTTTCAAATCGGGTGCTTTCCCTGTGCTAGTGATCGATGCTGCCAGGGGTTGAACCCTCTGCATGTAAAGCAGGTACTCTACCGTTGGGCAATAACCCCTCCACATTGGTCCCAGCAGCAACCAGTCAGGTCTCACCTTACTTGTTCTTTATGATGAAAATGTTGGGGGGGGGGCGGAGGTGACTCTTAATTAAGGCTGGAGAGAAAAAGTGACCTGATCACCATGTAGTAACATCGTGGAAGATATTACCGAGGAGATAGGGTGTGGTGTCCACAGTGCCCCTTGCTCTAAGTGAATGCAGGATTAAGGCCCAGGTGGTAGCTGGAGGTGTGCTGCGCAGCTGCAGCCACTAGAGGCTAAAGTGAACCTGGGAGCATATAAACAGCACCTGGAGGAACTAGTGGTGTGGGTTGTAGGAGGAGTGAATGGTTGAAGGTGAGGAGGGACTGACTTGGAATTTGACCTAGCATATTGTTTCTGGACTCTGACTTGGCACCTTGCATTGACTAATTCACTTACCTGGACTTTGACCCGGCATATTGACTTTGGACTGTGATTTGGCAATCTGCATTTACTGGACTGGGACCTGACTCTGACATGTGCTTACTGCCCTGGTGAGTTAACAAAAGGGAAACTAACCAGCCTTAAGTGGGCATGAGGCCCAGTGGGGAGGAGCTGTGGCAAAACACCATTGTTGTCTACGAGTCACCCTAAATCTAAAGGGGTGATTAAGTGAAAAGGGGATTCTGCTGCTGGTGATAACACTTAACAGGTGTGGGGGAATATTGCAAGACTGTGGCACTCAGACATAGATAGCAGAATATTAGAAAGCAGGAGTACTAAATGGAAATGACAAGGCTAATCATGAAAATCAGATTTATTTCACATTCCTGAAGACTTGCCCTGCATTGCTCTGTCTGAAAAGCTCTTGATTCTGCGTGAAGTTAGCAGACCCTCCCTTGCTTTATAGATGCCCAGAACAGCGCTGAGTTTTAGTGGAGTTTCTTTGACTGCTGCTCTCCAAGGCCCTGACCTGCAATGCCTGGTTCCATTTGTACCTGTTTGGTGTTACTTCACTGGCAGCACTGTCAATAGACTTGCTAGATATGTCCTCTTTAGGGTTTTCAAAATTGCATTTTCATTCTCAGGAGCTGCGTTGCATTTTATAGATGCTCTCAATTTGATGGCTGTCGAGGGTTGTTAAACAATATTAAAGTGGTAAAAATAGTTCTCTTTGCTGACATAAGGTGTGTTCAAAAACGGGTTCCATAAACCTGATGAACAAAAGCTACTCATGCCTTTAACATATAATCAGGCAGGCATGTTGATGATGCCCAACCCTAAATCCAGGAGAGTAGAATGTAAGGACAGAAGAAGAGTCCTGCTGGATCAGACCAAAGGTCTGTCTAATTCATCATCCTAGTTTCCACAGTGGCCCACCAAGTGCCTCTTGAGATCTCACAAGAAGGAAAATGGGGCAGAACTTTCACATATGGTTCTTTACATCTGTGGAGTGCAGCTCCCAAGGACGGTGTGGCATATGTGTGGGATCGTCATGGGACACCCACTGGCCTTCAGCGAGACCACAACACTACAACCTGAGTGCTCCTGTGCACAGCTTTTGCCTTCTGGAAAAAGCCTACCTGCCGGCTTTGAGCCTCTTACTACTGTTTGTAGCATTGTGTTGCAGTCTCTGAGTCCAGAAGTAACTGGTGATGACACCATCTCAATAACCGTCTAAGACAGGGCACCATATTTCAACTTTACAGGAAATTGATTGAATCTATGCAGGGACTTTTGCCTAATTTAGCAATATAATTCACACGTAGATGTTTGGAGAGATTATTTTTTTGCAGTTCACCCCAGAAATATACTACCTACATGGAAACATGCCTCACCCACAGTGTCCTTTCATCCTGGCCTACTCTGTTCTTATTTTTGACTTGTTTTGCCGGCTGAAGGACTAGCAAGGATGCAGCTCTTGTTTCATCATTTTGAGCATCAAAATCCCATCTAATCCCTGAGAAAAGCCCTACAAAGAAACATTTTGGGTAAAGGTCTGCACTCAGGATTGTTAAAAGTCCAAGCCCAACCCTATTTGTTAGATGGCACTATTGCGCAAGACGTCAAATGAAGGAAGAGAGAAGCTATGCAGACAAATGACTGACAATAGCAAGGGGTTTTTTTGTTTGTTTGTTTGTTTTGCATTTTAACTGTAGGAGTTGAGGATATGAAACGAGGTGGTGCTAGTGGGGGGTTGTTGACATCCTTCAGTCTCGGAAGACGATGGTATCACGCTCTGAATGGTGGTTCTGGAACAGTGTCCTCTCCAGTGCGAGAAACCTGGGTAAAGTAGGTATGGAGGATAGGCTGTTTCCCATGCAGCAAATCCCCCCTCTCCACGTCGCTGAAATGGTCCAATGGAAAGGCAGAAGCCAATACGGTTGGTTCCAGTGGCGTCGCAGGAGTTGCCAGAACATGACTGTGTTCAGCCGTGAACTGCCTCAGGGACTCCGGCTCCGGATTTTGCCTCGAGGTTGACTCCTGAAGCCTTTTCCATAACTGGATGTAGCCACAAGGCAGTGGAGGTTTGGGATCAGAGTTTTCCTTTTCTCAGATGAGCTGCCTTCCCAGGCTAAGGAGTCCCATCTACTGTTTAGTTGCCTCTTACGACAAGTACAGCCAAACTGAGGGCCTATTCTTATCCCCAGCCCCCAGGTAGGTAGGTGGGGGTGGTGGTAAAATAATCTGTTGGAGGCATACTGGGTTGCAGAATGGCAGTATCAGGTGCTAGAGTTGGGGGGGGGAGTTAGACTGGTGTGCGTGTGAGTTCGTGCCCATTTGAACCAGAATTAAGCATTTGGTTATCTTGCCCACATAGTTCAAGGAGCCAGATAATGATGCTGAACAGTTTCAATGGGGGGAGGATGAAAAGAAAGCAAATTCTCTGGAGTCTGGGGGAGAGAATACAATGAAGAGAGGAAAGTTTTGAGGAACAGCTACAGGGGGGACGACTAATAATTGTGCTGAGAAAGGTCACCCAGAGGAACAATGGCTTGATTATGCCGCTAATCAAAGGAATCAGGAAAGCATTTATTTCTAGCAGATTTATCAGCTATTGTTTCCTCTGAGCCACTGGAAGAAGGCAGCCTGGAGAAGATAGTCATTATGTGAGGGTGCAAAATGCTGCCCTTCCTTATCTGGGAATTCTGCTGGGTTTGTTAGGTTAAAGGGCACTTTGTTTTTACATGTCCACACATAGTGATGAAAGCGATGAATGTGAAGAGCGAGTGAGTTGTTTCTACTGGGATATTGAGGTGGGGGCTATGTGCAGCCCAGTTCTAACACACCTTCCATGCAGCTGCACCACCAAGGCATATACTGCATCCTGCGATGGGGCAGTCCCAGAGGCCCCCTCCAGGTAAGGGAACATTTGTAAGCCTGCACTGCCCAAATGGGTCTATTCAAGACCTGCGCCAGCGATTTTGCTGCTGTACTTCCAAGTGGATCCAGGAGGGTTGATCAAGGTCAGGAAGGGAGAAAGGATTTTTGTAGAGCTGATGCCACTCTGTACTGTAGAGCTGTTCTGCCCCTTCCTGGCCTTGACACACCCGTCCACACCTGTTCCTCCCATTCCCCATTCCATTCACCCCACATGCTCACTAATGCCATACTAATGCTGGAGCTTCTCTGCAGGCCTGCTGGTGCACAGCTGCTCGCCACTTGTGGCAGCCCAGCTCTGCAGAATGGCAGGTCACACTTTGCAACTGCTGTAACACATGCTGCACCGCCATAACACAAGTTTCAGTGGCACAGCAGGCCCACAGGACTGGGCTGTATAGCTCATAAATGTAGAAGATTGTATTTCTGATGAGATTTTTTAAGGAAACCCAAGTGATTTGAAGGATGCACTGAACAGCCAACAAAATGCAGAAGACCTTGCAAATCAGTCGTCATTAGGGATGCTTGTGAGGACAAAATTCATAGCTATTATTTATTTGGCATCTAAAACTAGGGTTGGAAACCCTTCTTTTGTCTCACTAACAGCTTTATTTGTTCCAAGTCAGGAAGCTGCCACGATATGGGTTTTGTTCACTGGGTCAGATGGGTTGGACCAGCAGGTTATGGCCACCAGTGGAATTTTCCCAGAATCAAGCAAGACTTCCTCCAGCCTGACCTGATTGGGAAGGTGCAGTGGTGGTGGTGGTGGTGGTGGTTACTCTGACAATTAAAATTGAATCCTTCCTGTGGGAAGGTCTCTCACTACCAGTCCTGCTCCGAGTCACAGCCTGCAGCTTGTGTTGTGTTTTTCTGGCAGGCACCCAATGCCGCGTGTGTGTGTGTGTGTGTGTGTGTGTGTGTGTGTGTGTGTGTGTGTGTGTGTGTGAGTGTGCGCGTGCGCGCGTGCATGTACACACACACACACACACACACACACACACACACACACACACAGATATTACCTTCACACATTAATAAAATAAATGCAAATGCTTGTCCAGAAACAATAGAGTCATAGGAGTTAAGGAGTCATAGATTGTTTAAAGGTCTCAGAAATTTGCATTTCTCAAGTATAATATGCATCTCTCTCTCTCTCTCTCTCTTTCTCTCTCTCAAAGCAGCTTTGCAAGTTGTGTGTCTTTGCTTTGAAGTACCTATGGTGTTTCCAACTCAGACTTGTTTAAACACATTCTTAGATATTTGCCAGAAGGCCCCTGTATATTTCAAAAGAACCGTGAGCCCAGTTTACACACCTCTTCAGGAGCAGTTCATTGTCTTCCTTTGAGGGTTTTCTGATTTATTTGCAGAAGCTGCTTTGAAACCTTTCTAAACTGAGAAAGTGGAGGGTACTTCTTGCAAATCAACAAAATCAATTCTGAATCTCTGAAGTTTTGGGGCTGGTTTATTGTAAGGAAGCAATTCGAGGAGGTTAGCAACTTTTTTTTTTCTCCAATAGCCCATGGGAAACTGGGTTAGAGAGGATGCCTCCTAGACTGAATTCCCCAAAGACAAAAGACTGGAATTCACCTGTTTTCATTTCTCTGGCATTCAGTTGCAATTTGTAATTCATTACAGATGTCAGTTAGTGGTGTGTATGTGTGTGTGTTTCACTATAAACTGCCAAGGCACCTACTCTTTTAAGTTTTACATATGCACACCTTATAACATCATTTGCTGATTTATCTATGACAGCTGGTTCAAAGGCCTGGAAGGGGGGGGAAGAGAAATTAAGACGCTGCTTCAAGGTGCAGATTGGTTGTTCAGCGGAAATTAGCGTAATCCATTTTAATGGCTTCATTACAAAGCTGTTTGTGGGCTGTCATGCGATACGGAATGTACATTTTAAATACTGGCTTATAACTGGTTCTGACTTCTTATAGACAGCAGCGGTTCTTTCTGGTAATGCAAACTGGCAGGATGAAACATAATTGAAATAAATCTAAATCTCCCTTTTGAGTGTATAGTTTGATCATTGGGCGTTTAAATAACTCTGTGATGGTGCATGTTCATTAGAAAATCCAGCACGTAGACAATGGCAGAATTATAGCTGCCTCAATAACCTTTTTAAAAAAATACTTTTTTTCACATTATTTCACATTAATGTGTGAAGGGAGGGTAAAAAGAGTCCAGGGAGGGTAAAAAGAGTCCAGTCTCTCCAGAGTGCATGGAGGCTGCTTAAAACAACAGTAATAGAGGCCCAGCAGAGGTGTATACCGCAAAGAAAGAAGGGTTCCACTAAATCCAGGAGAGTGCCCGCATGGCTAACCAGCCAAGTTAGAGAGGCTGTGAAGGGCAAGGAAGCTTCCTTCCGTAAATGGAAGTCTTGCCCTAATGAGGAGAATAAAAAGGAACATAAACTGTGGCAAAAGAAATGTAAGAAGGTGATAGGGGAGGCCAAGCGAGACTATGAGGAACGCATGGCCAGCAACATTAAGGGGAATAATAAAAGCTTCTTCAAATATGTTAGAAGCAGGAAACCCGCCAGAGAAGCGGTTGGCCCTCTGGATGGTGAGGGAGGGCAAGGGGAGATAAAAGGAGACTTAGAGATGGCAGAGAAATTAAATGAGTTCTTTGCATCTGTCTTCACGGCAGAAGACCTCGGGCAGATACCGCTGCCCGAACGGCCCCTCCTAACCGAGGAGTTAAGTCAGATAGAGGTTAAAAGAGAAGATGTTTCAGACCTCATTGATAAATTAAAGATCAATAAGTCACCGGGCCCTGATGGCATACACCCAAGGGTTATTAAGGAATTGAAGAATGAAGTTGCAGATCTCTTGACTAAGGTATGCAACTTGTCCCTCAAAACAGCCACGGTACCAGAAGATTGGAGGATAGCAAATGTCACGCCTATTTTTAAAAAGGGAAAGAGGGGGGACCCGGGAAACTATAGGCCGGTCAGCCTAACATCCATACCGGGTAAGATGGTGGAATGCCTCATCAAAGATAGGATCTCAAAACACATAGACGAACAGGCCTTGCTGAGGGAGAGTCAGCATGGCTTCTGTAAGGGTAAGTCTTGCCTCACGAACCTTATAGAATTCTTTGAAAAGGTCAACAGGCATGTGGATGCGGGAGAACCCGTGGACATTATATATCTGGACTTTCAGAAGGCATTTGACACGGTCCCTCACCAAAGGCTACTGAAAAAACTCCACAGTCAGGGAATTAGAGGACAGGTCCTCTCGTGGATTGAGAACTGGTTGGAGGCCAGGAAGCAGAGAGTGGGTGTCAATGGGCAATTTTCACAATGGAGAGAGGTGAAAAGCGGTGTGCCCCAAGGATCTGTCCTGGGACCGGTGCTTTTCAACCTCTTCATAAATGACCTGGAGACAGGGTTGAGCAGTGAAGTGGCTAAGTCTGCGGACGACACCAAACTTTTCCGAGTGGTAAAGACCAGAAGTGATTGTGAGGAGCTCCAGAAGGATCTCTCCAGACTGGCAGAATGGGCAGCAAAATGGCAGATGCGCTTCAATGTCAGTAAGTGTAAAGTCATGCACATTGGGGCAAAAAATCAAAACTTTAGATATAGGCTGATGGGTTCTGAGCTGTCTGTGACAGATCAGGAGAGAGATCTTGGGGTGGTGGTGGACAGGTCGATGAAAGTGTCGACCCAATGTGCGGTGGCAGTGAAGAAGGCCAATTCTATGCTTGGGATCATTAGGAAGGGTATTGAGAACAAAACGGCTAATATTATAATGCCGTTGTACAAATCGATGGTAAGGCATTTGGGCCTCTTCAGCCTAGAAAAGAGACGCTTGAGGGGGGACATGATTGAGACATACAAAATTATGCAGGGGATGGACAGAGTGGATAGGGAGATGCTCTTTACACTCTCACATAATACCAGAACCAGGGGACATCCACTAAAATTGAGTGTTGGGCGGGTTAGGACAGACAAAAGAAAATATTTCTTTACTCAGCGCGTGGTCAGTCTGTGGAACTCCTTGCCACAGGATGTGGTGCTGGCGTCTAGCCTAGACGCCTTTAAAAGGGGATTGGACGAGTTTCTGGAGGAAAAATCCATTATGGGGTACAAGCCATGATGTGTATGCGCAACCTCCTGATTTTAGGAATGGGTTAAGTCAGAATGCCAGATGTAGGGGAGAGCACCAGGACGAGGTCTCTTGTTATCTGGTGTGCTCCCTGGGGCATTTGGTGGGCCGCTGTGAGATACAGGAAGCTGGACTAGATAGGCCTATGGCCTGATCCAGTGGGGCTGTTCTTATGTTCTTATGTTCTTATGTACTTAATTGTGCATTAACTAGTAGCCCAATCCCATTCTGGTTTCTGGATTTGGCTGCCTGGGTCAAGCTGTCACACACAGCCATTGCACAGCCATGCACAGCCATTGACAACAGAGGCTTTCACTGTTGTAAAATGACTGCCCATGGTTTGCACAGCGCTGGCATCAACACTCCCAGGATGTCAGCAGACATCTCTGGACTCTCTGGAGAAGGAAAGTAAGGCCACCGAGGGGGTGGAATGGAATGTGTGGAAGGAAGTAGATCTGGCGGCAACATCATACGTTGGATCCTATCCTCTTTTTTGCACGCTCCCCACCCCCTTTTGCTCCCCATCTCCTTTCAGGTAAAAACTGGCCCAGGAGTTTGGAGACCCATTGCAGTAGAATGGAAGACCCCATCTCTAATTTTTCAGGGAATCTGATCTTTTAAACATTTTTTTTTTAAATCCTACAAGAATAGGACGGCCTTTTCTTTTCTTCTGTCAAGCTATTCATTAATGTTTCAGTATTGATGTAATAATGTGAATAAAGAGACTTCATTCCACTGCAGATCAAGATAGTTTTCTAAGAATTGTAAACTATAATGCTGCCGGGAGATATGTGGGGGCTATCTGCTGGCCTTTTAAGCCAGTCTAAATTCAAAGGACTGAAATAATTCACACAGTGCTGGTTAATGTTCCCATGGCAGAACATCTGATAAACAGAGCAATATCACACAAAACCCGTTCTCCCTTTGTAATCTTAGGTGCTCCCCCCCAAAGCTGTGAGTTAATTAATAAATCCAAGTGTGTTCTCTGGTAGAAGATGCTTGGGAAAGTTTTTGTGTGTTTATTTTACATTTGTTTCCCTTGCCATGGAAGGCATATATACATCCATATGGGTATGGCTGTGTAACTGAACAAGAAGCTTATACTTACCCTGAAACTCTGGCTTCGTTTACAGCTAATAACAAGATATGTTTAGAGTGTGAAGTCCTGATTTCACCACTGTAGTGCTGATCATTGCCAGGCAAGGCTGCCTTTGATGTGCTCACAACTTAAGTACTTTTAACTGTTACTTGGTCTCAAGGAGAAACTATCCCTCTTTTCTGTTTTCCGCATTTTTGTCCAGTTTTAATACGCCCTATTCCTGGGGGAAGGGAGTGGTGTCTCAATCTCAGTCTTCAAATCGTCATGTCCTGCCAACCTCCCCTGCCGTTTCCATCTCTACCTGGAACTCATGCTTTCACATACCAACATCAGACTCCACCTGCACATGGAGAAGAGGACTGTTGGGCAGAAGGAATAATGAATCGTGGTGCGTGAACAGGTGTCTGCTTCAGGGCAGTAGCCACCCACCATCTGATCTGGCAGGCAAGGCTGCTGCTGTTGACCTCAGATGTGCTGGTGTGCCCTTCTCCATGTTCCAGTGGCCGAAGAGAGGCCAGGCTGTTGGAACTTGTGATGCACACCTTATGGTTATTTGCATCATATGCTGTTGCTTTGATGAGGTGGAATACACTGGCGTACCTAGAGGGGGTGCAAAGCGCTAAGTTTTGCAGGGTGCCTCACCACAGCATGCAAGTGGCCCCTCCTCTTTGGGAGTTAAGTAATACATAGTGTTTCACAAGAGTTTCTTGGCTGGCACTTTCTCATCTTTGCAAATGTGAATTCCCTAAGAGATCCCTACAGAGATGGGACAATCTGAGGAACTTACTCCATAAATGATTTGGGCACAGATGAGGGGCGTTGCTTGAAGTTAATCTCACACAACACATGTTGGCTTTGAATCTGCTTGATACCCAATAGTTCAGTGTTTCTCAAACTGTGGGTCAGGACCCACTAAGTGGGTCGTGAGCCACTTTCTGGTGGGTTCTCATTCATTTCAATATTTTATTTTTAATGTATTAGACTTGATGCTCCCATGGTAAGTGACTGCATTTGGGGTAATATTACAGACCTGTACTTTTTAAACAAGCTACTATGTATATTTTTTTAACCATGTTAGTAAATGGGACTTACTCCTGGGTAAGTGTGGGTAGGACTGCAGCCTAGGATTGTTAACAATTTTCTTGCTTGATGATGTCACTTCCAGTCATGACATCACTTCTGGTGGGTCCTGACAGATTGTCATTCTAAAAAGTGGGTCCTGGTGCTGAATGTGTGAGAACCACTGCAATAGTAAGTATAGCATTCTGCCTCATAATTTTGTTTAGTATACAACCAGGGCTGAGCAAAAGTGGTGCCTGTCTTTCAGAAGCATTTCTCCCCCATAATAGTCCTTCCCTTTTTCTAATGTTTTCAGGGGTGAATATATAATATAATATATAATATACAGTATTTATATACCGCATTTCTTGGTCTTTATTCAAGACTTTATTCAAGGCGGTTTACACAGGCAGGCTTATTAAATCCTATATATTGGTAGTACAGTTCAGATGGTCCTGGCCCTCTTGCTGCTTGTGACCTTCCCACACAGCAAACCTTCCAGCAATGCTCTCCTCCAACCTGGTTCCCAGTTCTCTTGTTGGCAGTGATGCAAAGCAAGCCTTTTTTTTTTTTTTGCAGCAGGAACCAACTTGGACAGCCTTTCTGTTTCCAAATTGGTTGTTGTCTCCTTCTTCCTAGCAACAGTAAGAGCTTCAAGTATATATATCTGATCCACTAGATCAGGGGTGCCCAAACCCCGGCCCGGGGGCCACTTGCGGCCCTCGAGGTCTCTCAATGCGGCCCTCAGGGAGCCCCCAGTCTCCAATGAGCCTCTGGCCCTCTGGAGATTTGTTGAAGCCCGCCCTGGCCCAACACAACTTCTCTCAGCGTGAGGGCGACTGTTTGACCTCTCGTGTGAGCTGTGGGATGAGGACTCCCTCCACTGCTTGCTCTTTCATATTTGTGATGCAGCAGCAGCAGCAAAGGAAAGGCCAGCTTTGCTTTGTGCAAGGCCTTTTATAGGCCTTGAGCTATTGCAAGACCTTCATTCATTCATATAAGTTCATCTTTAATATATTCATTTATGAACACTTATGTAAATTTATTCAAATTTTATATGTAAATTAATTCTTTTTTCCCCCGGCCCCCGACACAATGTCAGAGAGCTGATGTGGCCCTCCTGCCAAAAATTTTGGACACCCCTGCACTAGATCAACAACAACAACAGTATTTATATACCGCTTTTCAACAAAAAGTTCACAAAGCGGTTTACAGAGAAAATCAAATATCTAATGGCTCCCTGTCCCAAAAGGGCTCACAATCTAAAAAGATGCAATACCAGCAGACAGCACTAGAAAAGACACTGCTGGGGTCAGGTGGGCCAGTTACTCTCCCCCTGCTAAATAAAAGAGGAGCACCCACTTGAAAAAGTGCCAGTTAGATCAGTGGTTCTCACATTTAGCACTGGTACCCAGTTTTTAGAATGAGAATCTGTCAGAACCCATTGGAAGTGATGTCATGACTGGAAGTGACATCATCAAGCAGGAAGAGTTTTAACAATCTTACGCTGCAATCCTACCCACACTTACCCAGGAGTAAGTCCCATTTACTATCATTGTTAAAAAAAAATATACCTAGTAGCCTGTTAAAAGTACAGGTCTGTCACATTTCCCCAAATGCAGTCACATACCATGGGAGCATCAAGTCTAATATATTAAAAATAAAATATTGAAATGAATGAGGACCCACCTGAAATTGGCTTGTGACCCACCTACTGGGTCCCGACCCATAGTTTGAGAAAAACTGTACTAGATGACAAGACCACTGTTCCTAGGGCAAAGAAAACAGGTTTGGCAAAGAAACTGTGCAAGCCAGCAACCAGTTGAGACTGTGACCAGAAGTAGGTAAGTGGGGGGAGGTTCATTCATTGAACCTTTGGGGAGACCGATGTTTGCTTTTATGCTGAAAATGTTTCCCTTTGAACATTTCAGTCCTCACATAAACTCCTTCCTAAATGGAAAAGGTTTACATCCACTATTAATATTACAGCATTACAGAAACATGGCCACGGTTAAGCTTTTGTCAAAATAAGGAAAGAAAGCATTATATCTCGCATACCATTCCAGCGTAGAGGAAATTAAAAATGCATTGCAAAGTTGGAAGGAAGTTTGAATATTTAATGTAAGGTTTTATGAGGAATTCAAAGACCACTTTTTCCTTGTGACTCAGCAGAATGTGTTGGTCTCATATCTATATTTCCATCCCTCTCACGCAGCACTCCGTGGGATTGTTACATTGGAATTGGATGTGCTGACGGTGTTGTCTGTTCTGCAGCAAAATACTCAGATTTATTTTTTCCCCCCACTTTATGTGATTTTTAAACTCTAGCTTCCCACTCTAGCTCCTCACTCCAGCAATGGTAATTTCATGGTCAATTCAAGGAGCAAATAATTACCCTGATCATTAAAAGTGGGCAGGCATGAAGAGCCAGAGTGAAGAGTGTAGGCACAGCAAGGGAGGGGTGAGGACAGTAAAGAACTAGAACATAAGAACAGCCCCCCTGGATCAGACCATAGGCCAGTGGTTCTCGAACATTTCCGGCGCGAGCCTCCCCTGATCCTTGTAGCCATTGGCCACGGCTCCCCATTTCAACACCTCACCTCAGTTACCCCCAAAAGGGGGGTGAAGGTGATACACTAGAAACAAGGCTGCCAGCACTCTGAGGCTGCAATCCTAACCACGCTTACCTGAGAGTAAGCCCCATTGAACAAAATAGGACATAACTTCTGAGTAGACCTGGTTAGGATTGTGCCCTGAGTTTGTTAGCAGCACACCTGGAGGGTTTTGGAAAGGGAGTGGGGAAGTGATGAATTTGCTGGGGGAGGGGAAGACTTTGTTTTGTGTGTATCTGCTAATTGCAAACGGAGACCTAGAGACTGTTTGGCTGGAATCCTAACCCCACTTTCCTGGGAGTAAGTCCCATTGAACACAATAAGACTTACTTCTGAGTAGACCTAGCTAGGATTGTGTCTTTTGTCTTATAATAGCAGCCAACAGAGTACCCCCCCCTCCCAAAAGGAGGCAGGAGGAAAAAGGGGAATGGCTAAAAAGGAATGGGGATTTTTATTTTTAATCAATTTTTGGAGACAAAGCCACCAAGAGTGACTTTTTTTCTCTTTTTTGGAGGGGGAGGAAAAAGAGAAAGGTGAGGATCTTGGGTTAAGCTGACACAGACCCCAAGCCTGTGTAGGTCTACTCAGAAGCAGGCCCCATTTGAGTCAATGGGGCTTACTCCCAGGAAAGTGTGGAAAGGATTGCAGCCACACCCAGCAAGATTACAACTCACCCCATAGATGTGGGCTGCTCACACACATATTCCCAACATGCAGATGCCCCCCCATTCCCCCCAGGCAAGACGGAGGGATGCAGTCTGGGGCATTTGGACACTAAGAGCAGGCTGGGCTCCCCAAGTGGAGGATTTACTCTTCCCTCCCGCTTTGAAGCCTGCCAGGAGCGCCCCTGTGCTGATGAGATGCAGCACCTCTGCACTCTTCTCTCCTCCAGCCTTGACCAAGGACGAGGGGCACACTGGGAAATGTAGTCCGTGGGGTGAGGTGGCACATGGAGAGAGCTCCATGCTGAGATGCGGCACCTCTGCCTGCCCATCCAGCCTTCTCTCCCACCTCCCCCCAGCATGTTTCACAGCGCTCCCAGCCTCACGCTGCCCCATCCACCTAGTTCACAGCTGCAGAAAAGCAGCAAGTCAGCAGGCAGCACGTACAGCAGAGCAGCGTAGCTCAGCACAGCCCAGCCTCTCTCCGCAAGATGCCTGGTGACGCCCCTGGAGGCTAGCCATGCCTCCCTAAGGAGGCCGGATGCACAGATTGTATACCTCAGCCATAGGCCCATCTAGTCCATCTCACAGTGGCCCACCAAATGCCCCAGTGAGCACACCACATAACAAGAGACCTGCATCCTGGTGCCAGGATCCCAACTAGGAGTTGGGATAATGGCATCCAGCAGGATTAGGGCACTGGAACGGGTACGTAGGTTAAACACACACACACACACACAAACAACAGTGTGATCAAATGCTGCAGGTCAGGGATGGGCTGCAACTCAGACGACTTGGACTGGGATGATTTGGATTACTGTGTTTCTTCTGACATTCTAAGGATGACGAAGGGCTCTGGATGTAACTGAGATTTTATTTGGGCTGCCGCAACATCATAAGAACATAAGAACAGCCCCGCTGGATCAGGCCATAGGCCCATCTAGTCCAGCTTCTATCTCACAGTCCGCTATCACATCCAGTCCAGTCCGCTATCTCACAGCTGCCCACCTAATACCCTAGGTAGCACACCTAATAACAAGAGACCTGCGTCCTGGTGCCCTCCCTTGCATCTGACATAGCCCATTTCTAAAATCAGGAGGTTGCGCATACACATCATGGCTTGTAACCCATAATGGATTTTTCCTCCAGTAACTTGTCCAATCCCCTTTTAAAGGCATCCAGGCCAGATGCCATCACCATATCCTGCAGCAAGGAGTTCCACAGACCAACCACACGCTGAGTAAAGAAATATTTTCTCTTGTTTGTCCTAACTCTCCCAACACTCAATTTTAGTGGATATCCCCTGGTTCTGGTGTTATGTGAGAGTGTAAAGAGCATCTCCCTATCCACTCTGTCCATCCCCTGCATAATTTTATATGTCTCAGTCATGTTCCCCCTCAGGCGCCTCTTTTTCTAGGCTGAAGAGGCCCAAACGCCGTAGCCTTTCCTCATAAGGAAGGTGCCCCAGCCCCGTAAACATCTTAGTCGCTCTCTTTTGCACCTTTTCCATTTCCACTATGTCTTTTTTGAGATGCGGCGACCAGAACTGGACACAATACTCCAGGTGTGGCCTTACCATAGATTTGTACAACGGCATTATAATACTAGCCGTTTTGTTCTCAATACCCTTCCTAATGATCCCAAGCATAGAACTGGCCTTCTTCACTGCCGCCGCACATTGGGCCGACACTTTCATTGACCTGTCCACCACCACCCCAAGATCTCTCTCCTGATCTGTCACAGACAGCTCAGAACCCATCATCAGTGGGACTGTGGACTCCTCGTTCCAATCACACTCTCGGCAGCTGCCCCAGCCACCTCAGCTTAGTTGCCCCAGCCTCCAGCGTCAATCTTAGGACTGATGCAGGCGAATTATCCTAGGATAAGTGACACAGGTTCTGTATAAATAATAGTACTGGGAATCGGTGAGATGCTTTAACTGGGACTGAATCTACGATGATTTGAGGCACTGTTATTATATATTGGCCCATAGCTTATGGTCAGGGCACTGACCATATAAATGTGATATGCAGCTGACCATCAAGCACCTAATTGCAGTCCTTCCACCCCCATCCCTTCAGTGCTTGTTCATCACTGCCCAACACAGTTTGAGGCCCCTGGAAAGGCTCCGCTGCCAGCCGCACTGGAATGCTTGACATTGGCTCAGGAGGAAAGCCACAAGTGTCTCTGTGGATTGTGTCTTTTGTCTTGAAAATGCTACGCACTGTAGTTGCTTCACAAGCATTTACAATACTTTCTTTAATTAACACTGTCTCCTTGGTATGGGTTGTGCATGTCCACTAGCCAAAGCAAGCACTTTAATCAAACGTCATTGCTAATATTATTTGTGTGGGAATGGCTTTGCAGCAACTATTAAATCAGTGCCTTTAGTTCCTCTGAGTGATGGTACAAGCAAAACCGTCTGGCTCAGAATCTGCTGTTTGACTCAGAATTTGGGTTTTTGTGTGTCAGTGTAGCTAGAGGGGGTGCAAAGTGCTAAGTTTTGCAGGTGACCCCTTCTCCCCTTCTGAGCCATTCTGGGTAGCTGGAGCAAAATTGATGCTTTTTGCTCTTGTGGCCTAGAATGTCTCCGTGGGTGAGGGACCATTTGCAGACTGCGGTGAGACTCCCTGCAAAATGTAGTGCTTTATATCCCCTCCAGCTACACCACTGGTTTGTGCATTTATTTCTAGTCAACATAGTGATGGAAGTATGCCTGAATCAGCTTTCGAATGTTCCACGGTACAAGGTGAAGTGGAACTTTAGTGCCTAGAGTGGCTCTCTAGCCTCTCTTATGTCCACCCCCCTCCATCTATATCTGGTCCTGTTGTCCCTCTTCTGGTTACAGTGTTATGGTATTTTCCACTCTCCTGCCCTAGAAATTCTGCAAACATTATATGGAGGACTTGAAGCAAAGCCTGCAAATTACGTTTGTTTTCGTTTTAAAAAGAAGTAATAATATAATATTTCCCTTGATATTCTGGTCTGTAAACTGGTTAAACACAGTCCTATTGCTAGTAAAACACAGTCCTATTGCTACACAACTGTTTTGAGCCCGCTTGGAGGCAGGCTGTGCAGCATGGCCTTTCCTAGTTTGAAGAGACACTTGGCCAACAGTCTGAGGCTAAGAGGCAAAGAAGGAAGGCCCATAGCCAGGGAGTCAGACCAGGGACAGACTGCACTTGCTCCCAGTGTGGAAGGGATTGTCACTCCCAAATCGGCCTTTTCAGCCACACTAGACGCTGTTCCAGAACCACCTTTCAGAGTGCGATACCAGAGTCTTTCGAGACTGAAGGTTGCCAACATGGAAAGACTGCTGATCAATGATTCCACATACATGTGCAGAGAAGTTTTGAGTGAGATGCTGCAGGACTCTGTCCTGGGCCCAGTACTTTTTGATGTTTTTTTTTTTTTTTTTTTTTTTATCAATAACTTACAGAAAGGGGTGGAGAGAATATATATTGAATTTGCAGATGATGAAACCAAATGACAAAGCACTTCAGAGACCACGTTAATCTCCTTATGTAAAAATGCTGAGCAAGAAAAGGAATTCTGCACATAGGTTTTTCCTCCGTGCATGTTCAGCGTTTGCAACCATTGATAACTTTGCCGTGGACGCTCATGTTTTCTGTCTAGGTGGCAAAGAAGTATATTGGTAAGGAAGGGTTTGTGTCTGTTTGAAATGATGAAGGAAAACTAGGGCTGCAGTCCTTGTATGCACACATTTGCCTGGGAGTAAGTCCCATTTGTGAATATTGCACCAATTTTGAAAGTGCTCCATTGGTTATCAGGGGCCTTTCTAGCAAGATCCAAGGTGCCGATGTTTGCGTTTTGAGCCCTGCTTTTTAGTGTGTGAGCAGCAATGAGACCACAGGCGTTGGTGTGCTTATTTTGAAGTACAAGTTGATCCAAGTTGATCTGCTCTTTGAGGTAAGAGAAATTCGGAGATCCTAGCTCAAATGTAAAGTGTGTGCTTCCCTGTTGTACCTGTAAAATCTGTGTCTGTTGCCTTCACTTGAAAATAATTTCTAATTCTAAAACTATGGTTATATACTCTTCCCCATCTCCATTTATTGCTGTTTTGTTGTTTTTGTCTCCAGTTCTCTGAGTTTTTCCGTCTTTCAAAGATCTACCACAAGAGGGAGAATAGCTACACATTTTACAAGAGCATAACACTGCGCCAGTCTTTTGATCATTCTTCATAAGGACCTTTTCCCTATGCTCATAAACATTTGTAATCAAATCATCAACCCCCAACTGTCTCCTACAGCTGCCATATCCCTGTTTCTTTAATAGGATGACCAAAATAAAAGATTTCAGTTATATACTTGGAAGGGTTATATTATTTATCATGTGACTATCCATTCAATATCCATTCACTTGTATGTGTTGCAGTTCTTTGTAGCTTCTCTACTGCAAGCCAGTATCTGTTGATCTTCAGTGCATCCACAACTGGATTGCATCCCAGGGTAAGGCTGATGGTGTCAGCAACACTCTCCTTCATAGCAATTAGGGTCCTTCAAAGAAAATGAGGGGGGACACACTGATTGATATTCACTGATTTTATACTCCTGGATTAGGGAATTTACCCAGATAGTTGACACAAGAGATGCTTGCCATTCTCTCCCAGTAGCCAGGCTGTCCCTTGGTTTTCTAGGGAATGATGAGCAATGAAACCCTTGGACTGTTCCAAGAGTCTACCGAGTCCATGTTAATAATAATAATTAGGTATTTATATACTGCCTTTCTGGTCATTGGATTACTCCTCTGACTTTATTCAAGGCGGTTTATGTAGGCAGGCGTTTCTAAATCCCTGAAGGGGATTTTTACAATCATAGAGGTTCTCACTTTCAGGAACCAACCACATTTCAGAATGGATCTTCCTGGTTCGGTCTCACTTCTGGCCTCCAGTTCTCCCACGCAGGCTGGCAAGCAGCTCCATCTCTCACATGGAGGGCAGCCAAGACGCTTCTTGCTCACACCAAGAGCAGGTGGAATCACTCAGTTGGGCTTGTCAGCTGCTTCAAGGTCTCGCCATTCTCAGCCGTTCAGGGAGCTGCCGGTGTCCTCGAACTGGCGACCTTCTGATGTTATCTTCGGGCTAACAGAGGCTCTACCCTCGAGACCAGACCTCCTCCATACCTCCTGCATGAACTCAATGTTCATCTTGAGTTAAGAGTTATTTATTGCGTGCTGATTTTGTGTTGCTGAGTCCACTGCAGGTAAACCAGACACGCTTCCAGAATTCTCTCTGCTGAATCTCCCCAAATTTTGGAGCTCTGAATTTTCTGGTCTTCCTAAAGTGGAACCGATGTGTGAGGAATCCCCAGCTGTCCCGTGTGGTTGTGAATTTCATAATAGATGCTATGCATGTACGGTTTACTGTAGTCATTTAATGCTGAATGCTGTGCAGGCACAATGTTTTTAAGCTTTTCATTCCTATTCCTCCAGCTGCATTGCTGGTGCATGTGCTCTCTGACAACACACTGTTTAAATTTGTTGTGACAAGGCAACCTTCTTGTATTTCGGATCCCCTTGGTGCAACACTGCAAAAGAAGAATCTTGAAGTATTCACATGTGATCACATCATTATTTTTTTGCAGTGGTTCATAGATGTGCACATATACATTGGCAATGAAGAGGGGAAATATTGAAGGAATGGAGAGCTGCAGCAGATTACAGCTTAGGGAAAGGGCTCCTGCCTCACTGGTAAAGCACAGCACTGGAAGGTTCCAGGTTGAATGCCTGACATCTCCAGTTAGGAAAATTCCTTAAAAGCTGCTGCCAGTCAGCGGACAGTGCTGAGTAAGATGGATCAGTGGCCTAATTTAGATATAAGGGTTTGTCCTGTGTTCTAAATAGTGTCTGTTCCAATACTGAAATGAATTTTAGAAGTTCCTGCAGTTAAACCAGACTGAGTTGGGACATGATTGAGATGTACAAAATTATGAAGGGGATGTGTAGAGTGGATAGATGACAGATGACAGGTGTCATCTCACAGATGACAAACTGCACCTGCTGAAACGCTCTCCTACACAATTATTAAGGGTCTAGGATCCCTAAAGTTGAAAGTTTGCCCACCCCTGGGGTAGAGGGATGCTCTTTTCCCTCTCACACAACACCAGAACTAGGAAACCTCCACTAAAATTGAGTGTCGGGAGAGTTAGAACAGACAAAGGAAAATATTTATTTACCCAGTGTGTAATTAATCTGTGGAACTCCTTGCCACAGGATGTGGTGATGGTGTCTGGCCTAGACACCTTTAAAAGGGAATTGGGCAAATTTTTGGAGGAAAACTCCATCTCAGGTTACAAGCCATGAAGGGCATGTACAGTCTGAGAGTTGGAAGCTCATCATGAGGGCCAGGTAGGAACTTTTTTCTGTCATCCAAATTGGCCGTGGTTGGCAATATTTTCGCCTACCCTAGACTTGTGAGGGAGGGATGGAATGTTCAGTAGGCTTCATGTCTTAAAAATTGGTCACGTGTTTAGTAAAGTGGCTCAAGTTAAACCCAAGCCACAGACTGGTTGTTGTATTGGGAGATGCGAGGGTAAACAGAATGCCAGATGCAGGGGAGTGGCGGCGAGATGCAAGTATCTTGTGGTCTTGTGTGCCTCCAGAGTCATCTGGTGGAACAGGTGGGCTTCCTGTTCCACAGGAAGCTGGAACAGATGAACTTTTGACCTGATCCTGTGGGGCTCTTCTTATGTTCTTAATCTACATGAGAAGTGGAACTCGGGACACTGAGAATCAATTGACAAAATCTGAACAGACCAGGGGAATTTGTTCATCTCTGTATAAAAGTTTTTGGATCCATTCCTACTTGGACTTAGAAACAGGTCCTCTAACTGAGGTGTCCAGATCCCCTCTTGTTTAATCTGATTGGATGAGTTTCAACTGCTGAGCCCCAAAGTTGCAGACAAAATGTTTGGCACAGTTTGCTCTTCTAAATGCCTGCTTAATCCTTTTCCATCTTGGCTGTGAAGGTTTGTTGAGGGAGGCTGTTGAATTCAATCCTAGTCATCAACGCATCATTTCAGGAAGTGAGGATGCCATCTGCTCTTAAGGAAACTCTAAGACAGTGATTTGCAACCTTTTTCATCTCATGGCAGACTGAAAAGGTTCTAAAATTGTCAACTGTCGCACCATAAGTTTTTGACAATTGTGACAAGGCACACCATGGTGGGGGGCTTATATCCCCCAATGGTCCTATTAATAAATGACCCTCCACCCAACTCCTGCAGCACACCTGGTGACCATTTGCGGCACACCGGTGTGCCACAGCACAGTGGTTGAAAATGGCTGCTCTAAGACCATTGCTAAAGAAAGCTTCCTTCAGCCACCCTGGATCAGGGACTTACAGTCCAGTTTCAAATATTCCTGGCCAAGGTGGTCAAGTGAACAGTACTGTATCAGCTCCAGGTGACTTTGGTTAAAATGAATTGTCGAGGTTTATTTCAACCTGACAGGAACACTTCCTATAAAGGTTTTATAGGACAATAAATGCAGATCCTATCACAACCGGCAGAAAAAAAAATAGGTGTGTTTAACCTAGAGAGCAAAAGCGTGGAGAATACTTTGACACTTTGACACTTTTCAAACACGTACAAGGACCTCCAAAGGACAGGCAAGATGTTCCCCTGTTCACAGAGGTCAGAGCCAATAGCAGAGTTTTAGAACAAGGGGAAAGTAGATTTTGTTACAAGATAAGAACTATGCATGTCTCTTCAGAAGTAAGTCCCACTGAGTTCAGAGGGATTTACTTACTCCCAGATAGGCGTGTCTAGGACTGCAGTGTGGGTAATTTTATAAGCATTTTGCTACCTAAGGAAACTGGGGAATCTCTTTCCTTGGAGACTTTCAATCCATGACTGGACAAGAATTTGAGGAGGATGTTTCAGGGACTAACTAAATATAGTGTGGGAGATTTGTGATTAGCTCCTCTGATGACATGTGTGTTTTCAGTAAGCAGCCATGGGTGGGGGGGGATGATTTTGATTTGTGCCTGTATGTTTTCCCTTCCATATCAAATTGTAGTTCCAGAGGGGCCATTTGAATTGGGACATTGGCAGTGGGAAAAATGTTCACGCTTAGTTTGGTTCTTAGATACGTAGCACTAAGATGGTGAGTTAGCTACGCTGAATTTTTAAATCTTCTATACGTGTCTCAAATATAAACATAAACAGGTCATTCTCCTTCCACCGTTCCCATGGAGTGTGAAGCATGCCCATAACTAAAATCCCCAACATCCATTAGGAAAAGTCATAACCAAACTACTTTCCATGTATAGTCTCTTTCTTCCCTCTTTGAGTGCAAACACAGGAGTGTGCATGGTGTGGACAGCATCAGAGATGTAGGAACTACATATGTCAAATAGGCACATTAAAAAAAAGCAATTAACAATATAGGTCTGCTCCTTACCCGCGGGTTCTGTATCTGTGGTTTCTCTTATCTGTGGTTAACAAATGTCCCCCATGGTGCAAATGAATTATCTTCCTCTGATTGCAGTATCAGAGTGCCACTAACTCCTGTGTCTGGCTGTCTCTTTGCTGTCTGCAAACACTAACACAAACAGGAAACAGGATGCACTAGTGGGAGTCAGGCTGGGGGGGGGGGGGGGGCTGAAAACAATGTGATGCTTATAATAGAGTTCACAGTGTTGTGGTGCTTTCAGCCCTCCAACCCACTTCCTGTTTCCTCCTCCCAAGGAAACAGCTATTATTTGTACCGTTGTTGTCTTTTCTTATGGAATATGGCAGTTTCACCTAACACAGACCCTCTCATTTGCTTCTTCTGGGTCTATCCGCCTTGTTGATTAAATTGTTGGGATGTCATCACATCCTGAGAAGCATAGCATCCATGCTGCCAGTGTGTCCCCAGTGAGAGAATCTCACCCCTGTATCTTTAATGTCTGTATGGTTAGCCCGTCATTTGTTGTCTTTCAGCAGAACCATTATAAGAGAGGCTGTTTCTGTTGAACTCCTATTCTTGTGACAATGTAAGGAGCCCCTAAGGAAAGGAGTTTGTCAAGCTGTGGTCTGTGAACCAAACTGGACATTTTGCTTGCCGGCCACCAAAGCATTCTGGTAGAATTTACCATGTCCTGTAATCATGCTATTCTGTGTTTTCTTGCTCATTGTTTATATCACTGATTGTCACTGCCGGTGGGTAGAGAAATGTTGATGGTGGGCAGAGTCTACAAGGTATTCCACATAGGAGGAGAGAGAAACACTCCTGGCTGCTATTCCGAGACAGGAGCAGCTCATTTGCACCTGGGGCTTTGAAACTTTTGCACCACTGGCCAAACTTTCCTGTAGAGTTTAAGTGAGTTTGTTCATGAATCAGCTGTTGAGAAAACTTGAATTGGGGAGGTGCTCTTTGCTTTGTAGCCATTGATTTAACACCCAGAGTAAACCACCTCCCATGACAACATATGACCCCGATTCAAAGCAGGGTCCACTGGGAAACCCAACAAACTGACATCCAGTACTGCTATATTGTTGGCAACAAATTGGAGTAAACATTTGACATTCAGTGGCCTCTTTAAAGTGGGGGTTGGAACCGCTTTGGCTAAGCCACAAATGTATGTTTGCTATTCTCAACTGAGTCACCAGTCTGCCATGACCTGAAAGGTGGACTCGATCTTAACACTACTGGTAACTTGGACAGCATTATGGTTAAGAGCCAAGAGCATTTTCAACTTGACCTAATAATTCCTTTGTTTGATGATGCCACTTCATCATTGGTCAAACCATTGTCACCTGGGCATCCTTTCCTGCCACTGGACCTTGGTCAGGTGGGTGGAGTACTCAATCTGGACATATGCCAGCGTCAGAAGGAGGTGTATTCTAAACTGAGATGAAGGAGCTTTATTGCTAAACAACAATTGAGAAATTGCTTTGGAAATGGTCTGGATCAAGGAAGTAAATTTTCTGTCACCATAAACCTCCGTGGTGAGTCTAGTTGGGTCTTAAAACACATCCAAACAAACAAACAAAAAAACCTAAGTGGACAAATATTTTATTAGCATTCTTTATTATTCACCGCAAGCCTGCTTAGAGAGCCAAACAGACAGCTGAACTTCTAGAAGCATAGACACAGACAGGTGTCAGTGTCTAGAAAGCACATTTCACTCTGGTCCTGTGTAAACTGGAACCACAGAATTGCACCACAGGGATTGCAAGTCACTGAAAAGATAGCCATGTCGAAAGGTCCCAGATTTTCTCCTTTTCTGTCTCCAACAAGTCTAATTAATAATTTCCAATCATTTAGGAACTTGCACATGACCTGTTGTTTAGCAATAAAGCTCCTTCATCTCAGTTTAGAATACACCTCCTTCTGACGCTGGCATATGTCCAGATTGAGTACTCCACCCACCTGACCAAGGTCCAGTGGCAGGAAAGGATGCCCAGGTGACAATGGTTTGACCAGTGATGAAGTGGCATCATCAAACAAAGGAATTATTAGGTCAAGTTGAAAATGCTCTTGGCTCTTAACCATAATGCTGTCCAAGTTACCAGTAGTGTTAAGATCGAGTCCACCTTTCAGGTCATAGCAGACTGGTGACTCAGTTGAGAATATATAGCCCTGTCCCAATGACCACTACCCCTGTGTTACTACATCTGTTTCTGGGGGTTCCCTGGAATTTGATGCTCTTCTTACACAGCTGGGAGGGAGGAATTTTCAAGGCAGCCCCCCTCTGCTTGGTTTTAGCCTTGATGGTGGCAGTGATTACTGACTTTTTTTTTTTATTCCAGAATAATGAGGGAGGGAGGAAGAAGCTGTGTGCAGGGCCCCCTCCCTTCAACCATCACAATGTCTAAAAAATACTAGACTGCTGAATTGAGGTTCTGAGTTGAGTAGCTGGCCTTGAGTAAATAATTCTCTCTCAGCCAGTGGCCTATCTAGAAAGGGTGTGACTTAGGCCTCCATTTCCCCCTCCCCCCCAAAGTACTCTGAAGGAGAGGAAGAGGAACCACTTGCTTGCTGTGGTGAGGCTCCCTGCAAAACTTAGTGCTTTGCACCCCCTCTAGCTATGCCACTCTTTTCAGCTCAGCGGTGGAGAGCTGAGTTCAGGCTTCCACTCAGTCCAGAAATTAATCTGTAATTTTAAGAATACAGGAAACCTTCTATCTCAGATTAAAACAGAAACGCTGGTGAATGTCTCCAAGCTTGGGCTTGGAAGAGAACTTTGGGGGCTTGACAAAGCTGAACTATGGCATGTTTTCAAGTATTGGAATTTGCCTCCAGCTGGCAGTGGTTGATTTAAATCAAAGCCTGGGCAGAATTGTTGGTTTTCGTCCCTTTGGCCAAAAATCTTCCCATCAGTCGCAGGGTATACGCCCCTGCCATTTGCCAAACTGAAGCACAGAAGCTGCAGTAGCTGTGGGACAGAAGGAAGATGGGGGGGGCATGTGTTTTATTTGCCCTTTCCCCCCCATGCCTCTCTAGTCTGACATGGTGCCCTGCAAGAAAAGTGCAGTGGCCCTTGGGGTTGAGGTTCAGTAAGGCATCACTGTACCTGTGGACTCCTAGTTCTTACAGCACATCAAGCTGACTGCTACTTTCCGTGTTCTCCAGTGTTAAATTTCAGGGACAAAATACTGAATCTCTAACCTGAATAGTGGGGAGGTGGGGGGTTTGAAACTATATTAAACAACAACAACAAAAATTGTTTAAAACGGTGTCCAATCAGCACTCTGTATCTATTCAGAACTTCTCTGTCTCTCTGTACCCATTAGAGCATAAGGAAAGCAGAATTGTTCCAATGAGTCTATGATGTGAGGAGCTTAATTGGATAAGCCCTTTCCCCACCAGTCTAATACGCACATACATATTTCTTGCCAGGGACTTTATTGAGAAAACAATTGGAGGTCTTCTGTCGTTAAACTCTGCCACTGCACAGCTTGCCTGTTGGGGTGGGAGAAGGAGGACCAGAACAGCACGTCTTGACAACGAGCACAGAGGGGCGCGATGGGTAAACAAGGGCGGCTGTGTGCTTAGTCACTAATGGCATCAGTCAAGCATAATTTAATGTTGTGCCATCTTCATTAAGACGGGGAGGAGGGACTTAGATATAGCACTGAGCTAGTTACTCACCTCCTCCTTCTGCCATGTTTCCATTGTTTGCTGAGAGCTTGATAGTATTATAATCTGAAAGGTGTGAGGCACAGTCTTGTGTTAGCTGAACTCTGAATCACAGGCACCAACACCTGGGCATTCAATGCTCCCAGGACGTATCCTCTTTAGGCAGTTTGTCCGTCTGCTTTATCATAAGTGCAGAGAAGTGCAGAGGAATCAGAAGGAGCACCTGCATGAAACTGCTGGGGAAGGTCTTCCGGGAATTCAGGGTGGTTGTCATGGATTTGTGGGTGACATGGAGCAATCTTTTGGTTTGGACATGGAAAATCTCCATCATCTTTTCAGGCTGGGGAGTCTGGGGAAATCCTGAACTGTTCCCTCAAGCCAGTTATAGGCTAGAGATGCCTGCAAACAAACTGAAATGAAATTCAGAGCAGAGATGGTATTGGTTAGCAGCCCAGCAGATCCATCGGTCGCCTGTGATGGAAGAAATTGTAGTCATCTTTAAAGACGAGATATGTGAAGTTTTGATTTTTTGCCCCAATGTGCCTGACTTTACACTTACTTACATTGAAACGCACCTGCCATTTTGCTGCCCATTCTGCCAGTTTGGAGAGATCCTTCTGGAGCCCCTTACAATCACTTCTGGTCTTCACCACTAAGAAAAGCTTGGTGTTGTCTGCAAACTTTGCCACCTCACTGCTCAACCCTGTCTCCAGGTCATTTATGAAGAGGTTGAAGAGCACCGGTCCCAGGACAGATCCTTGGGGCATACCGCTTTTCACCCCTCTCCATTGTGAAAATTGCCCATTGACACCCACTCTCTGTTTCCTGGTCTTCAACCAGTTCTTAGTCCAGGAGAGGACCTGCCCTCTAATTCCCCGACTGTGGAGTTTTCTCAGTAGCCTTTGGTGAGGGACCGTGGAATCACAATTCCAAAGACCTAATGCCGGGTACAGAAACTTCCCTATGACCAGAAGAAAGGAGTTTTCCCTCATCAGGAGCCCTGCTCTCATTTTCCTCTTCTGGAAGTTCCCCTGACTTATTAGCGCTCCTGAGATCCGTTCCATCCGCAGCTGAGTCACTTTGCCCACAATTAATGATATTGAGTGACTGCCTATTTCAGTAGTTCCCAAACATCTTTGACAGGCAACTCCTTTGACCTACCTAGCCATTGACTGCAGCTCCCTGTTAGACCTACAGCCCTATACACTGTAGAGGGTAGCAGGTTTTTGCAAGACTTCTGCAGCTCCTCTGGCTGGTTTCTGTGGGTCCCCGGGGAGCTGCGGCTCAGAGTTTGGCCTATTTGTTTAGGGTATCCATTGCATGACTCTAGTCTGCACTTGACCAGTGGTAGTTCAGTGTTAAATTACTGCTGGGAGGCCACTCAGTAGCTATTGCTGTTTCCCCTGGCATGTTTGAAAGGAACAGTGAATCAAATGGACAGAGTGCCCTTTTCAAAGCGGAATTCTCTATCTGCCATCTTCAAAGATGCATCCCTTATTCACCCTTGCTTTCTTATTTGATAATCAAACTATACAAATTGTTGTTATGCAAATGTGAAAGTACAATTAAGAAGACACCGTATTTATTTTGTTATTTAAATAATAACTAAATAATAAAACCTGCATCCTCACAATTCATTTCAAAATAATTTGTAGGATAGAAAGTATATTTTCTCTTCTCTCTGTCTGATATTGTGTATTAATTCCAGGAGGCCAATTACTGCCTGTGATTTATTAATCCACTGACAAAGGTAATTTCTTAGATGTTTTAATTTTTGCTTTATTTTCATTCTTGCTACTGTTAGTAGATTAAAAATTAACTCATTCTTACTTCTTGTTCCCATACCTTTCAAGGATCCCAGTATTGAGCCATTTGCCTATAGGAGACCCAACTCTCTCTCTCTCTCTCTCTCTCTCTCTCTCTCTCTCTCTCTCTCTCTCTCTCTGCCCACACACACACACACAGTTTTATGCAACCTGCTTTCCCCCATGTGCATCAAATGTCTGCAGAAACAATGGTTTTTCTAAGACTATAGACAAGAATAATTTTTAAAAAGAGGTTCCCCCCCCAGAAGTAGTGTTTGTTCATTACAGATTTATGTAGATTTACTTGATTGTTTAAAATTCCTACAGTTAATCAACAGAGAGCCCAATCCTAAGAGATAAGAGAATCGGACTTATCGCATGGAAGCATTTGCGACAGTGGGACAGACTTCTCCTGTCGCAGAACAGCCACTGACTTTGACGTGCTCTGTTCGCGGGCATCCTTTGGAGCACTGCTTCAAGTGGAGGGAAGGGACGGATTGGAGAGGCCAGTTCCTATGCCTTCTTTTTCACAGCTTCCCTACCCCTTTCTTCTCCTAGGAGCTTCACTAGCTACAGTAATGGTGACCCATAGCAGAGTGGGAAACTAATGGAGGCGTATGGGGAAATAATTCCCCTTTCCCCTCTGAAGGCTCCTGATCAACCCCTCCCTACCTGCTGGATACAGAATGTTCCTTTCTGTCATAGTGGCACCAGCAAGGGGAGGTAATGATAGGATTAGGCTCTAAGATTTATTCAAGATCACAGCCCCCTTCTGTAGACCAAACAAATATTTCCCCCTATTGTAGATACAGAGGAAGACAGTGGTTGGGAGTAGCTTACATATGTTTGCCTTGCCCTTGCCTTCAGGTGAGATATGAACCAAAGGCATTCTAAGTCACAGCCTTATTGTCTTAAGTAGGGCTGTACTGCCCATGATTATTTTTTTTTGGGGGGGGGGTGGACTGGTGTGTGTGGTTTTTTTTTGGGGGGGAACTGTGTTCTCCCAAACTTATCCCTCCTGTGCATCATTTTGTCCTTACCCCTCCCTCCATATTGTTCCAACCAAACCATGATCCATTAGCCAGAAAAATGTCAGGCCATTTCCATGTCCCAGCCAATCAGATTGGCCATGCAGGTGTGTTAAGAGAGGGAGCATCACTTGTTGCCTATGCTGGAGACGCCCTTTCTTCTAATGCTCCTTCCTTCTCTTCTAGTGAAGGCGGGCAAAGAAACTGCCATGGTGCAAGCGGAAAAGGACACCCATCCCTTTGAGAACAGGAATGGGTGTTCTCTCTTCCTATGCTTGGTGATATCATTGCTGCCCTGGTAGTGCAGTAGTGGAAAAGAGCTACAGGGGCATGTTTCTTTCCCCACACAGTGGACAAAGACTTGTTTTATGTATGCAAGTCCCTCAAAGCATCATTGAAAGGCAACCTTGTTGCAGCCCACAAACTGGTAGGCCAATTTAGGGTTTCAGCCTCTCTGCTGCGGTACTTTTCTAGGTCACTGAGAAGTAGCAGCAATAGAAGAGATGCCCTGTGTTTGTATAAATCTGCCTCTAATTCCTTGCTCATGTCCACACAACACTCTCTCTCTCTCTCTCTCTCTCTCTCTCTCTCTCTCTCTCTCTCTCTCACACACACACACACACACACACACACACACACACACACACACGAAGAGTACACTCCAGCCAAACCTAAGTACTTGTACATCTTCACTGCTTAAGATAAAAGAGGTTTGTGGCAGTATGTGTGTGTTGAATGCTACCATTGCAATCAAAAGGTGTGTCCAATGTGTCTTTAGTCCTTCCTGCAACAGATTAGGCTAAGGCCCTACACCTTGTTTCCCTTTGGTACCTTTCATTTTATATCAAAGAAATGGAAAAAAGAACACACCCCACACTCACAACTTCTTTTTCCTCCTCCCTCCTCTTGAAATTAGAGTATTATGGATGATCAATACTAGAGAACAAGAAGAAAAATTGGTCTAAGCTGCGAGGAGGAGGAGAAGAGCATGTGTTCTTGCCTAACTACCAAAATGGCACAGTCTTCTTGATCAGAGGAGGGAGGGAGGGAGGGGGCGAGCTCAGACAGAATTGCCAGGTTTCACGCCAAATGCAATCATTATCCAGTGAGTGGCTGCCCCATAAAAAAAATCCCAGTGTTCTTTTGCATGGAGCTGGGTTTTTCACACCCACCCACCCAATTACAATTTTTGCCTTGCCAGAACACTGCGTCATTCCTTGGGTTTCTTATTTTCTACTCAATTCTCAGGACCAGTCTGAGTCTCTCTCCTTGCCTTGCACTTCATCATGTTTCAGTGTTGCAACAAAGGAATCTTAGGCTAGTTTTCTGACTGATAAAACAGCCTCTCTGAATACCTGCCTGGAATAAGTAGACACCCCAGCTAAAGAACACTAATTAGTTGAAACATTAACATTTGGGTTGCTCCCCCCCCCCCCCAGACTGACTGCAATTGGTGGGGAAGGGCTCGAAGTAAAATAAATCAGCTCAGAGAAGGAATGTTCCTATAGCTCTCTTAGTCCAGGGTTCAACTCCTTTACATTAGAACAGGTATGTGTGTGGTCAGGACTGGGCAAGAATGTGACCTGGTGTCCTTCTGGAAAATATTGTATGTGGGAGGGGGTAGGTCAACATTTTAAATTCATTTTTTTTTTTAATTTGTTGCTGCTGAGTTGATATAGCAGAGTGCCTAGGAAACCGATGGCCCAGTCCTGTACTTATCCGGTGCCAGTGGAAGATGGGTTCTGCTGGCATGTGCTGTTGCAAAAGTACCATAAAGCACTTTTTGACATCGTTACTGCTAGCAGTGCTGGTGGGAAGGTGGCAACGTAATGAAGGTGGGAGAGGGCAGCAAAGAAGGCAGGAGTGGGTAGATCGGGCCCAGGAGGTAGAAGAATTGGTGGCACCAGCTTGTGCTATATCCTACCCCCCTTCCTGGCCTCAGCTGCTGTCAAAGATCAGCATGGACCTGTGCTATCTATAGAGCTGGTGCAGGTACAAGTTGACCCATTGGCGGCTGCTGGTGTTTACTCCAGGGCAAAGGGATGTCCCCTTGCCTCAAGGAGACCTCTAGCAGCCATAATTTCCCCGTGGGATGCAGCATCGCCTCTGCCGGTGCCACGGGAAAGGATTGGGCTGTAAAATGGGAAGCAGGACTGCCATGGATTCTCACCAGGTGACCTGAGAGGGAAGCCACTCAATCTCATTCCCATTTGCAATAGGGATATAATGCAATCAAGAGTGCGCTTTGCATGTTTGGAAAGCGCTATATAAATGTTACGCTGGTATTATTATTGTCGCAGTGGGTTGTAATTTAAGGAAGCTGTTTCTGAGTGAGTCTGGACCCTACTTATAATCAAGAAGGTCTCTTGATCTCCAGGCTGGTTTGTGATGCATTTCTTAAACAAAACTTTGTTCTTGGTTATTTTTGAATTGTTGCAAGAGTGGTTTACTAATCTTCAAAAGTAACACCCGATAATAAATAACGAAAGAAGAATGAGAGAAGTATAGCTCAATCAAGGTAGATAACAAAGATAATTGCTTCCCTCTTCTACCTTAATGACAACCTCCAAAGTTATACCTCTGCAATAATTATAGATTTCTTAGGACCCAATTCTAAAGGCCTTCAACACTGGCGCTGAGTGTCATAAATGTGCCATAAAAGACAGAGCTCCAGGCACTAGTAAGGTCTGTTGGGGCGGAGGGAGGGGGGCAGAGGAAGGAACTGGTGTAGGAGGGGGTGAGGCTGGCAGACCCCTGCTTCTCCGTATCCTGTCCTCCACGTTGGGCTTCTAATGGCTTCAAGTTTCTTCTTAATTCTACACTTAGGTTCCAGAAATTTACAGCTGCCATGTTTTAAAGTGTAAGGAAAACATACTGGTTTGGGTATCGGCACTGAGCTCTTTAGAAACTGCTTGGGGATACTGTAATTGGTACAAATGAAATGCACCATTGGCTGATTTTGGCCTGCCACCCAAAATCACGCAGCCTGTAGTCCCAAAAAGAAAAATCCACCCAGCCTGGGGTGGTCTTAAAATAGAATTCAAGTTTGTAATTCTCCCTCTGTGAAGCTTATAGCATATGGAGACCAAAGGCAGGAGCTTTCTTTGAGCTTCTTTCTCAGTCTGGGCATGAGTTTCCTTACACTGGGCCCATCTCTTTTTTTCTTAGCTCTATGGCCTAATAGGGAGGTTCGTGCATGTGTTATCTAATGTTCTTGTGTTCATACTATTGGCACACCCACGCCTGCCCCTTAGGTGGAAAAACATTGCTGACCCCTGGTTTAGAGTGGGAGAACTGGGGGTGTTCAATAGCAAAATCTTGGCATTCCAAAGCTCCAGCGCCCAGTGTTTCTTGGAGCAAATTAGCTGAGTATCTGTGAATCTCCTTGAATAGCACTGCTAAAGTAGCCTGAGAAAGATAGGCATGTTGTCTCCAGTCTTTCTCAACAGTTTTTTCCCCTTTTACTTCCTTTGCAAATGACACTTATACATTCTTTTGCCTTTCCTGGGTCTCCATTCAATTCTACTTAATACATTCTGTATAGTGTACCCCCCCCCTCCAAAAAAAAAAAAAAATCAGAGTTGTGGCCTCCACCCCTTACAGCTTTAACCTTTAGGGTTGGCATCTCCTCATCTCAGTCTCTTATTAATATAAATACTTTTTTCTGTTAAGTAACTAATGATGCTCCTGTTGGAAAGTCATTTGATGAAAGTGGCATTTTGTTCAGCCACCCTTTCCCCCCCACAGTAAGGGAGGCAAGGGGTAACACTCTTCTCAGGAGCACATTCTGTTCTCGTATTGCTGAAGAAAATGCACATCCTGCTTCCTGAGGACCTCTGATTTCTCTACAGGACGTTACTATCGGTAGGATATATGTTAAAATGTCTCCCTTTCATTGACATTTAGAACCTCCTCTGTAGCCCATTACACAGAAAACAGCTTTTGCTATACATGCAGTGCATACCATTTTTTCCCACTTGCCTAAAACCTCTGCAGTATGTTTTACCAGGTCTTAAGGAGAAAATGTGGGGCTCCTATCCTTTGGGTCCCATTTTCCTTGCATTTTATGCATTCAAAACACATGTAGTACATAATACGCTAGCAATACTGGTTTTGTGATATCCATTTTTTTTCTTCCTCCTGTAGAACAGGAGGGCGAGGAAGACTTGAAGGAAGATAAATGAACCCTGCTGTACGTTCAGAGTTGCACACGGCAGCATTCTCTTAAAGCCAACAGTGTGTGCTTGTGTATGTGTACACTGATATTAGCAGCAAAGCCTTCTGTTGTAACCTATTTGGAAGGCTTCTGTAAAGAAGGGGGGTGGGTGAGTGTCTGCCATCCCACTGTTTTGGTGGACCCAAGCAAGGAGGTTGCTTTTGAGTCTCTGCTGTGGGCTAGTCGAATGTGGGGTATGGAAAGGACTCCTGAGAAAGAGACCTCTTGTCCTGTTGCTGCTTCTCTACCCGCGTGCACTGCAAATGCAGTGGTGTTCAATCAGATCACTGACAGCTGCCTGGAAGAGAGGTGAAAATGACTGCAATCTTATTTGGACTGCAGGAAATTAATGTTTGCCCTGTTGGTCTGCAACTATTAATGTATTTCTTGGGCTGGCTTTTGTTGTCTAGTAGTTGTGGTGTAGCACAGCCTAAACCATTCATAGGAGAGAAAAGTCTAGCTAGTAGAAAACATCTACAAGCTGTTGACAGGTTTGAAGGTGGGTTTTTGGTTGTTTGTTTATTATTATTATTATTATTATTATTATTATTATTATTATTATTATTATTATTATTATTATTATGTAATTTAAAAACTATCAATTTTATTTATTTTTAATATATCCAATGCATTTTGTTTTATTTATTTTTTTCCATCTCCCACCATTTTTGGAGAAGCATGCAAAAGTCACTGCTAGTGCTAGTGTTTCTTTAAGCAAGATCTTACCGAAAGCTAGTAAGAATAGTGCATCCTCTAGAAAGCACTTCCACTTTCCAAATTAGATTAAAAACAGCACAGTTCTGTGCATAGTAGGAAGAAAGCCCCACAGTGTTCAGTGGGGCTTACTCTCATGTAACTGTGTTTAGAATTGCAGCCTAGTATAAATTTAGAGTTGGCTTAGGCAGTGGTGTAGCGGGGTGGTGACACCACTAGAGACCAAAATTGCTAAAATTGAGGTTGTTAGGACTAATACCATCATGTTATATACCATTTGATGTGTAATTTACAGCAGAATGCAATGAAACAAACAGGAGTGAAATATATCCATTCTATCAAAGGATATGACCAAAAAAGAAAACAAAAATGCAGCTGTCTTACGTAACAAAAACTACAATTTCCTTAAACCAGAATGAACCAATGAGACTGATTTTTGAAGCACCAATGAGATGTTGTTATGTCACAGCATGGAACTAATAAGGTGTTAGCAAGGTGACACCCTAGGGGAGTGACACCAGGGGTGGATCCAGTGTTTGTGTTGAGGGGAATGAGCTATACCTTAACTCTAGAGCCCAGGCCAACCAGGCGAGTAGAACTGGGCTCCTGGTTGAACTTTTGCCTTTGTGGCCAAGGTTTGCTGAATGGGTAGACCTGGGCTCCTGTCCAGACTTGGAGCCCAGATCTACCTGCTGGGTAGACCTGGGCTCCCATCCCAGCTGCCCTCTGGAGCCCTTTTCTAGGCAGGTAGACCTGGGCCTCCGTCTGGATTTGGCAACCAGATTGACCTGCCAGGTAGACCCACTGGGTGGTTAATTAATTTTTGCATATGGGGGTGGCAAAAATTTATGGGCCCTGGAAGTCAAATGACCTAGCTATGCCATTGGGCTTAGGCTCTTAGTGCCAGAGGTGAGAAGTGCATGAATGATAAAATGATCCAGAGAGAGAGAGGTTTGCAATATCTGAATGTTAGTTGCCAGCTTTTGTAAAGGGACAAGGCAGTTGTGTTTAATTCTGGACAAGTGTGCTGTTTTGGACAAGTGTGCCTACCTGCCTATATGACTGTCCACGCTCGTGTATGTACATATAAGTGGAAATACAACTTTATTCTTGTAGTTCTTTCAGATTCCCTCTGTTCCAAATGTAGTACTCTCTGCTCTGCAAACTTACAGCAGTGCTACATCGTTCAACCTCCATGCACAACTCTGATGTACTGTTTTACTGTGTATTTATATTGCCGCCCCTAACAATATCTTCACATAGCAACAGAACAAAGTGTGACAATACTCTGTTTGCTCTCAGTTTGGGGGAAGGGGTTCTAGTACTGTCTCTTTAGTTTATCCATAGATATGGCTTCCATGGTCTCATCTGGAATACTCTGGCAGCCCCTTGGCACAAGGGATCTAAACAGATATTTAAGCAAGAATATATTAATACAAGATTTGGGCAGAAGATGTACATGAGCTCTGGAGTCTTTGAGAGCTATTTTCTCAAGCTCTTTGCCAGGCGTGCTCCAGGGAAGGATTTCATGCATTGAATCTGCATGGTTTCCTCTTAACTTAGCATTGCTGTAATACGTTTTCTGCTTCAGATCCAATATGCCTTTTCAGAAGCCTGGCTGGTGGGGAGAGATGAAATGGATTACTTTCTTCTCAGTAGTCCCCTGCTATATTTTATTATTATTATTACCCAAGGCCTCTGTCCATAGCTCCCCCCCCTTTTTTTTGCATTTGTATGCAGTGCCTTAGGATCAGGCCCTTCAGAGGCTGGTGCAGAGGAAGAGCTACAGCACCCCCTCTGCTCCAGTAGTTCACTGCCTCTAAGAGTCCTTGTATATGCCCAGACTCTGTGCTGAGTGCAACAGGCTTTGGAACACACACATTTAATGTAGACTGGGGCTTTGCACTAAAGAATAAGCCTTCCCCTAATAGAAGGAGCCGTATCCATCATTCATTGCTCTGTAGTCCAATTTAAGTTGTGATACGTCAACAATGCAAAAGTGGCCAGGCATAATAAACATTCATCTTCCAAAGGCTGAGCCCAGTGAGAAAGAACTGGTGAAATGAGCCCTGCTTAGAAGGTTCCACATTGCAAGCAGTGGTTGTAGCCTGAAGCTCTAAAGGGCAGTGGTGGGGGAAAGATGCCTCTGTATTTTATCTGTTTCACGCATTTCTTTGCTTCAAAGCAGTGACATTTTGAGTTAATTAGGGGTAAGGTAATTCTGTGGCATTTGCTTCTGCACAGCCAATTTTGATGCTCATTCAATACAAGCAAGGTGTGTGTGTGTGTGTGTGTGTGTCTGCCTGCCTGCCTGTAAATACACACACACACACACACACACACACACACACACACACACACACACACACACACACACACAGTCTTCCATCCATCCATCCTTCCATCTACTTTATTCAAATGGCAAACTGATGAGGATATTGAGAAAGATGCATCTATTAGTGGCAACGTTAAGCTCCACAGGTACAATGTGTGTGTGGGGGGGGGGGATGCTTTAAAAGAACATTTGATGGATTAGTCATGGGAGGTGAGAAGCCCAAAATACCGAAGGGGGAACTAATGCAATGTAGAGATTAAACATTTTGCTATTTGTAGTTAATTACATGGATATCAGCAATTAGCAGGACATACTGGCTCTGTGAGTGTGTGTGGGTGGGAGGGGGGTGGGGGTGGTGTGTGTGTGTGTGTGTGCTTTCAACCAACCAAATCACAAGGCCAGTTGTTTTTCCTAGTAACTAGAGTTCAAAGCCTCATGCCCAAACCTGACCAGCTGCATTAAATCCCAGAATTTGACTCTTGAGCCATACAAAAAACTTTTCATCACTGCAAGTGGGACTATGGCCTTCTTTCACCTTCCATCCATGTTCTGTAGGGCACAGAGGCACCTCCCTTTTTTTTGGGGGGGGGAGCTATTGTGTAAAACCATGAGTAGGGAAAATAGCAGGAGATCTACAATCTTTCAAGAATGATGGACGGGGGAGGCGAGATGAGGAGGAAGTGGCAATTTAGGTGGGTTTTCTGTTATTTTGCCCACCAAAATCAGTTGGCTGATCACCAACTGAGATGCTCTAACCAGGACCATTTTGATGCAAAGAGTCTGCACTATTGGTGGCTCTTAGAGCAACTTCTGGGTAAGCTGGGCTTCCCGGCATCCTGCAATGCTGACCAAGTGACACTGCTGCTGCTGCTGCTGCTGCTGCTGGAATAGCTTCTTCAGTCATTCTAGCTCCTTGTTGGCTTTACAGAGATTTTACAGGTAGCATATTGACAAAAGGAAACACATATCTATAATCTCCACTGTGCCCTGCTTTCCAATTCAACAGTGTCATGGTACAACCAGCTATGCAGTTCTCAAACCATCAGACCGATATAAACTTCTGCATACCTGGGAGAAATGTTTTCTAGTCCAACTCAGAACAGACAGGAGAGAGGTTTCACTCACGCTTCCCCCTTGTCTCCCCCCACCCTCTGAATGCAGGTAACAATAATTCAGGTAACGTCACCAGTCTCTAAAAGCTGTAAATGCTATTTTGCTTTTATTTTAAACATATCTTTGTTGTAGTTTTACAAAAGAAAATCAATAATTCATCCTCTTTTTTACACTCTCAGATTTTTTTTTCTGAATATTCACAGATCTTTAAAGAGAGCTGTTTGTGAAATATCTCTCTTTTTTATTTCTTTTTTTTTTAAAGTTGACTGTCCTGATGGTTTTAAGCCACAGTAAAGCTAAAATATCAAGTCTTGATTGTTTGTTTGTTTGTTTGTTTGACACCTCCTCTTTTTTTTTTTAAACAATTTCAGCAAATAAGGGCAAAGTCAACCCACTTCCAACTGTCTCTTTCTTTGCCCATTGCTGCTATTTGGTTGCACATTGTGTTAAATCCCCCACTGGAAAAGAATTAAATCACACCTCACATTCCCTTGCTGGCTGCTGGTGGCAAGTACAGGATCCATATTCATTAATGATCACCAGCGCGCCTTCGATGTGGTTGGGTTTGTAATCAACGTAATATTCCTGGGCTGACATGGCAGCCATTTGATGCATGGTCTGTTTCTGTTTCTGCTTTCGACGCTGTGTCACAAAACACTGTCTAAGTTGCCTAAGGCTGGCTGGGAAACACTTCCATGAAACATACAACACCAAAACCACAATGAGGAAGGAAAAGATGAGGGCCATGGTGCCTGTGACCACCTTGTGGATATGAACAGCATTCTCGGGGTTCTCGTTGGGCATAGTTACTGTGGCAGAATCCGTCGTTCTGTCCCCCTCGGTGTCCTGCATGTCGTAATTCATCGTGGCCGGGCTGTAGCTGAACACTTGGTCACTGTTGTTTGCTACAGCCGACAGCAGGTTGAAGTCAGTTGTTGGGTCTGTGGCATCTTCGCACAAGTGAAAAGCATATACTGCATCCAAGACATCCTCGCCCTGTGCATGTTCAGGGGTGGCACAGAGCAGATTGCTGTCATAGCGGCCCTTGAAGTTGCTCAGCCAAGAGGCCAAGGCGCAAATGTTACGGCCACAATCCCAGACGTTGGCAGAAAGGCTGATACTAGTAAGAGACTTCCAGGACTTGAGGATTCTTGGGTGAATGTAGGTGAGCCGGTTGGAATCCAGCTGCAGGGATTGGAGCTGAGGTACACTTTCAAAAACGTGAGGTTCCATATATTCGATCTCATTGCTTGAGAGATCCAGTTTTTCTAATTTCCATATCCAGTCCAACGAATTCACCACAATGGTGACTTTATTCCTCCGTAGGCAGAGGGAGTGCAAGGAGATGAGCCTTGGGAAGTGGGCCAAGTTCACTTTGACCAAGTCATTGTGCTCTAGGTGCAACTCGGTGAGTTTGAACAAGCCTGCAAAAGAGTTTCGAGCCAGGCTTTTCAACTGATTGTATCCTATGTCGAGAAACTTCAGGCTGCGACAGTCCTGGAAGATTCGGACGGGCACGAACTTGATGGCGTTGGACCGCATGTGCAAAGTTGTCAACTTCCGCAGACCGTGAAAGAGGTCTGGCTCCAAAGCCTGCAGGTTATTGTAGGATAAATCCACACTGCGCAAGTTGGGCATGGGCCGGAAGGTGGTGTTGGGCAGTTGGGTGATTTTGTTGGAACTCAGAGTGAGTTCTTTAACTCTCCGCAGCTTTTGAAAGGCATCTCCCTCCACTGAGCAAATGTGATTGTGATCCAGATAGAGCCACGTGAGTTGCATTAACCCTGTGAACTGTCCATCATGCAGCTCGGAAAGGCTGTTGTACCGCAACGACAAGCCCATCACGCCCGACAGGTTGTGCGGCATCTCTGTGAGATTCAGTGACTCGCAGTACAAAAGCCTGCCCTCACACCGACAGAGCTGCGGGCACCCACTATTCACGGCTGGAAGCATTTTGAAAAAGATACCCAGTGTACACAAGACCAGCCCTGGGGGCTTCCTCAGCAGCCAGTTTAAACAGACACCAATAAGAAGGAAATCCATTAGCAAGAATATCCCCAAATGCGCTCGAGAATGTCCATTGAATCTTTTGTTCGTCAGGTTCCCTTTCCGTACGAATTCTACATCATATTGTATGTAAAACAGGGGGAGAGGGGCGAGGCAAAAATAAGAGCATCTCGGGGACAAGGGTGTCACTTTGGGGGGGTTGCCTTTAAAAAAGCAGCATAGCATGCAGGAAGCTGTACAGCATAACAGTTCAGAGGCATTCAAAAGGTACGAGGGATTTTGTCCATTTTAGGTGCCGCAGCAAAGAAAAGACAATTAAAAAAAAATTTCTCTCTCTCTTCACGAAAGAATGAAATTAAAAAGTGTCTTACCCACCCTTTTCCAGAGAGTGACAACCTCCATTCAGCGGCTTCCTTTGTGTTTGGGCTTAATTATATGCAGGGCTAAAAAAGAGCCCTTTGTTGCTACAAATTCTGTCTCTTTCAGCTTTCTGTGCGGCTGGCAGGCTCACAATGTCTCACTTTGCTTCGTCTCAAAGGGCAAGAGGCATGTCCAGCTCGCTTTTTTTCCCTCCCTTATTTTTAAGCTGACTCCCAGTACCTTCAAGTTTCAGAAGTATGGGCATAAGGGTCGATCTTCCTTCCTTCCTTCCTTTCTCTCTCTCTCTCTCCCCCTCTGTCCTTTTTTCTCTGCAGTTAATACTGTGACGTTGGGAGTGAGGAGGGGAAAAAAATGAAAGAAAGAAGCCCCTTCCAAAACTCTTTACTTAACAGCTCCCCAGGATTTGACAGTCTCTTTAATGTCCATCATTGCCGACGAGCAGCGACCACCTTTTCACTCCACCGAGACAGCTCACGGTTCATTCACTGACCGGACCGGCTAAAGATGGCTTTATTTCCCATTCCTGGTTCGCGGTGCTTGTTAGAAGATGCTTAGAGCAGAGAGAGAAACCGAGAGAGGCAGCAAGAATCCCTTCCTTGGAGCCAAGCAGTATGTAGCTGTGGCATGCAGAGGCACCTAGTGCTCACTGAGTGTCGTAAGCTGTTCATGATTCTATGGCTGCGCCGTGCTTCACAGACACGGGCAAATGGAAAAAGGGGTGGGCATAAAACCAACATTTTAGTGAACCAGTAAAGGAATATATGTTCTCTGATGAAAGGGAAAATACTTTAAGCCCCTCTTGCCATTGCTCAAACACACACACACACACACACACGCACAGAGTCAGGCACATGCACGTACCCAAATCGACAGCTGCAGCCGCAAGACATTTCCAAGGAGGAAAGCTATGAGAATTAGATGCCCTTTTTTCCTCTTTGTTGCAAGGGTCCGAGCGCTTAAGGCATGCAGTGATTCAGAAACTGGGAAGGGTGGGGATGTGTTTTCGGCTTTCTGGCTTCCAAGAAAAGTGTGTCCAAATTATGCTCCTCCTCGGATTATTTTTCTGTTGCATGAGATGAGGATTGGACTCTCCAGTCCATTTTGTAGGAAGAGGCTGTGTTGTGTGCATTCTGTTTTGTGTTTCTCATTGTGTGTCCGGGAGAGCCAAGCTTTTTGCTGTTTTTTTTGGGTTCAGACACAAGCAAGGCTCTTGCGAGTACGACTGGGTTTGTGACTGGGATTGTGTGAGACCGACTGCTATTTTTTTTAACTCTTCTGCATTAAGAAGGAAATATGTAGCTTGCTCTCTTGCTGATGGCACTTCTGTGGCAAAAAATTGCAGCAGTATATATGCTATAGCATATAAGTTATTCTAGTGTTTAGAATGCTGCATTTATGAATCAGTCTACCATGCAGTTTACTTCTGGTGTGTGTGTTTATGCACGCATGTCAGGCAGGAGACTTAGACACTCAGCTTTCTAAGACTGTGCCGTTGTTTTGTTCAATGGACCCACAAATGCTTGCCTGCTAATTTTCAGCCATCATTAGCTATGGAAAGACCATTGTTGTCGGGTATTTTCTACATCCCTTAGCGACCAGGGGGAACAAGTCCCACACTGTTGCCCGGGAAATATTGCCCAGTCTTTGGCCCATGTCAGAAATGCACCTGAAAGTCTGCCAGTGCTTCTGGTTCAAGATTTAGTGTTCTGATACTGGAGCTTATGGCCCTGGCACATTTGGTGCGATACGAAGGTGCTGAGTCAAATAGACACATTGGATGATAACTGATGATCCCTCAAGGGCTGTTCTACTTGGAAGGACAGTAGGGGGCTAGGGGTATCGATGACTCAAATCTACCACCCTGACTCAAATCTTGATTTCTTCTGAGTGTACTTTCATGCGTGCATTCAGCAAGGAGCTAGAAAAGATATGAGTTGGCATCCTTCAGTCTCGGAAGACTATGGTGTCACGCTCTGAATGTTGGTTCTGGAACAGAGTGTCCTCTCCAGTGTGCAAAGCCTGGGTAAAGTAGGTATGGAGGATAGACTGTTACCCATGCAGCAAATCCCCCCTCTCCACGTCGCTGAAATGGTCCAATGGAAAGGCAGAGGCCAATACGGTTGGTTCCAGCGGCGTCGCAGGAGTTGCCAGAACGTGACTGTGTTCAGCCATGAACTGCCTCAGGGACTCCGGCTCCGGGTTTTGCCTCGAGGTTGACTCCTGAAGCCTTTTCCATAACTGGATGTAGCCACAAGGCAGTGGAGGTTTGGGATCAGAGTTTTCCTTTTCTCAGATGAGCTGCCTTCCCAGGCTAAGGAGTCCCATCTACCCGGTGGCTGTTTAGTCGCCTCTTACGACAAGTACAGCCAAACTGAGGGCCTATTCTTATCCCCAGCTCCCAGGGGAAAAGATAAGAGAAAAGATAAGAGAACCATCAAACGGGCCACAATTTCCATTGCAGGCAAAATGCCCTCCATCAGCACATGGAAAATATTATTGAGGATGGAAAAACAGGCACATTCTGACACAGTGATTAAGTTTGAAAAATTGATTAAAAAAAAAAAAACTTTACTGCAACAGTTTGCATTTCCCACCACCCCCCCAGCATTTACCTTCTTGTGTATTTTAACATGAATAGTGAGCATTTAAATAAAATGCAAGGCTTCAGGCTTCACTCAAGTGCAACGGGGGGTGTGTGGGGTGTGTGTGAGAAAAACACAGGCTCCTCCCCACACTTCTTCATTCCTAGCGCAAGCCATTTGGTTCACCAGCATTGCCTAGTGGTAGGAGAGGATACAAAACCAGCAGGGTTTTAGTAGGAGGCAGACTGGGCAGAAGGAAAGGTGTAAAATCTACAGCCAAATGCTGCAAAGGTGGGCTGACAGTGATCTTGGTGTAATAAGATTCGTGGTAGAATGGTTGGGGAGTGTGTGTGTGAGAAGGGGGAGAGAGAGAGAGAGAGAGAGAGAGAGAGATCAGTTATCCTTTCTTAAAAACACTGTTTAGCTTACATCAACTTGTGATTTGCTTATGCATTTGAGATTCACAGATAAGCTGAAGGAGAAAGCAAAGAGCGGCCACGTTTCGTCAACTCACTTTTATCTTGGGGTAAATGGCTGTGTAAACAGTGGCAATATCGTCAAACTTATTAGTTCTGAATGCTTACTTGGAAATAACCCGATTCTGTCCAGTGGGGTGGGAGGTGGGGTAACTGTGAATAGGATTGTAACTTTAATGTGCAGAGGTCAACAGAGTGTAACGTTCTATTGTGAACCTGCAAAGATGGTACGTGGTAGTCGGCATGTGATTAAAAACCCATCTGGAACCCTTTGTCTGTGTAAATTGATTTAAGAACCTGACCCTGTGAGTCAATGCTCGTAGGTATCCGGGAGGAGTGGGTGTTTTGTGAGTGTACTTCCAAACCAGACCAATGTCATAGTGGAATCCAATGGCGCTTTACCCAGTGTCATAGTGGAATCCAATGGAACTTAGGTTCAATGGAGCTTACTCTCGGGTAAGTGTGTAAGATGCAGCCTCATTTAAGAGTTAGTCTGCTCTAACGCAGGGAATGGTGGGATTTCATGATAAATCTGGATCTCAAATTTCTATTTGTCCATGGTCTTACTTGGGTTTATTTTGTTTTGTTCAACAATTTTAGCCTCCCATTTGTGTGGGAGTCTTAGTGCCTGATCCTGTGTGCCTTACTGCCAGCACTCCTGGCCCACCGCTGATCTATGCCCCAAGCTATGGAGCCCTACATGGGCCTCCTTGGTTCTGCGCCAGTTCAAGAGCTAGTGCAGCACCAAGGAAACTCTTTGGGGCTGCCTGGGCTCAATATGGTGTAAGGGATCACTTGTTCCCTTACGCCAGGGAGACTCTGGCGGCTGCCCCAGCCCTGTAGGATACAGCAGCGGCCTTTTCAGCCATTTTGTGGTGGCATCAGGACATCAGTTTGGGAAGCCCACCAGTTATCTGGTCGTTCACCATCATCATAGGGCTGTTAGCCAGACTATAAAGCACTTTGGACGCTGCAAGCATTTTTTTTTTTAAAGAGTATGAATAATGTGTACTTAAAAGATTAGAACCCCTATAAAAAGTTCCCACAATACTGAGGGCATGTTCCTCATGGCCAAACTACTCATTGAATAGAGTTATGGTAGTCTTTAGCAACTACTTTCCCTAAAGAACATATGTCAGAGGAGGTTTGCATGGAACTCAGCATAACATGGAATTTGGCCCTCAGACAAGATGGATGATAGAATTTGTTCACTTTGTATTTGGCCAAACTTCTATTGCCCTCTCTTGGCACAAAAGCCATTCATAAGCTGCTTTATGGCCTTGACAATTAATTCTTGCCTGTTCCATCGTGTTGGGAGGGTTAGGACAGACAAAAGAAAATATTTCTTTACTCAACGTGTGGTTGGTCTGTGGAACTCCTTGCCACAGGATGTGGTGATGGCATCGGGCCTGGACGCCTTTAAAAGGGGATTGGAAAAGTTTCTGGAGGAAAAATCCATTACGGGTTACAAGCCATGATGTGTATGTGCAACCTCCTGATTTTAGAAATGGGCTATGTCAGAATACCATTGCAAGGGAGGGCACCAGGATGCAGGTCTCTTGTTATCTAGTGTGCTCCCTGGGGCATTTGGTGGGCCGCTGTGAGATACAGGAAGCTGGACTAGATGGGCCTATGGCCTGATCCAGTGGGGTTGTTCTTATGTTCTCCCTACAGTTCTTTCTCTTAGCCAGTGATGGTGCTGCACTGACTGCTTCTTCACCTAATATCCCTCAGGCCACCAGTTCAAGACCCACTGTGGGTTTCAGTTCTGACTAGGAACCGTGAGGCTCAAAGGAACCAAATCCAAACAATTTCTACGTCAAGGTCCTTCCTTGATGATGGCTAGAAATCAAAATACGCCCAAGGGTACCAGCTCATCTGAACACCATGGAATTTGGTTCTGAGTAAACAGGCACAGGATTGTCCTGCAAATTATGTCAGTGCTACAAAGCATCTCTGTACAAATGCATTTATTTAATCCCTGTGTGCTAGTTTGCTGTTTTACAGTATTGAATAGGGTATGCCATGCTGACGGTGTCTGCAGAACAGGAATACCTGTACAGCAATCCAAATATTTTATACCAGTCGTCAAAGCCGCTCAGTGCAAAGAAGGAAAATTCACTCTCTGGGGCAGTGGTCTCCAAACTGGAGACCACTGCACACCAAAAACAGTCTCCTCTGCATGTCTAGAGCTTACTGTTCTGCTGGAGATCCTCTCATCTTCATGCCCAGTCTCCCCCAAACCTTATGCCAGCCAGCTGCTTCTGCTCAGAAACTTAGGCACAAAGCCTGCTGGGGTGACAGGTTGCAGAAGCAGCTGGCTGGTGTGGGGTTCGAGGGAGATCAGGCATGAAGGTGAGAGGTTCCCCTGCAGAACGGTAAGCTCTGTTCATGCAGGGGCGGGGTTAACATGGGTACTGGATCCAGCCCGTGGGCCGTAGTTTGGAGAGCTCTACTCTAGTTCAGCATGTGCATCGGAAACAGTCTTTCTGATCTCATATATGATGGCAGATTCTGCAAAACACACACACACACACACACACACACACTTTAATTACAATAAAACTTGTTTGGAACCTGACCCTCATTATTCTGCAAGTGGCCTCATTCTCTTTTACCACTTAAGCTTTCATCGCTGCTAATATCTTACACTTCTGTATCCCTCCCAAAGTTTTCAAATCCACCCTGTGGCAAATTTGTATAAATTAGCAGATTTAAATGAGCTTTTATTCAAAGTTAGCTCCTACAATGTGCTGGCATGAATGTAGTGTGCATGTATTTAAAGCAGACCAACTCAATGGCTTCAAATGAGGCCACATAAGATATAGTTAAGTAAATCTTTGGCAAAGGTAAGCTGAAAAATGACACATCAGTGCAACCAAGTTTGGCTAGGTATTATATATATATATATATATATGCAATATTCCTTCCTCTCAATTATTCTTCGCTTCCAAAAAATTCAGTCCATTCCTTGTTCTTCCTTTCCATTCAGCCACCTTGGGTGCCTTCGGGGAGAAAGGTGGGATACAAATCAATTAATAAATAAATAAAATGATAAATTCCTATTTGTGAAGTCATGTTTTGTCAATATAAATGCTGTTTTCACGTTAATGTTGTCTAATATTTAAACCAGTCGCTTTCAAATCTTTCAGACCCACCTACATGTGGGCTCAGTATTTGTTTATTTTACTAGTTATGTGCTTCTATATCCTTCACTAAGTTCCACTCTGTTTTTAGGAGTTCAGTAGTAGTTTGACGGCAAAGCACTTGCTTTGCATACAAAAAGTTCACAGTTCAGTCCATGCAGTGGCGTAGCTAGAGGGGGTGCAAAGCAGTAAGTTTTGCAGGTGCCTGAATTCATGTGCAAATGGCTCCTCCCCCTCCCCTTTGGAGCCATTGCAGAGCTGGGGGAGCAAAACAGAGGTATTTGCCTCCCTGCATTCACCTCCATTTGTTCCCCTCACCCAAAATTGCTCCAAATTTGGGGGGGGGGCTTGCACAACACATTCAGATGCCTGCAAAATTTAGTGCTTTGCACCCCCTCTAGCTATGCCACTGAATCCATGGCATTTTGTAAATCTGCATTGTAGAGCCAGGCTGGGAGAGGCCTTTGGAGCCTTGTGGGCGGGGGTGGGGGAAACGGAGGCGATTGGCTCCCGAGGGGAGGGGGAGGAGCCGCTTGCACGCCACAGGGAGGCTCTCTGCAAAACTTAGTGCACCGCCCCCCCCTCTAGCAGCACCTCTGGCCTTATCAAATACTGCTGCATTTACAGCCCAATCCTATCTCCCCCCCCCCCCACCAATGCAGCCTCATCAAAAAGGTGTATGTTGTATCCTGTGGAGGGGGGGCAGTTCTGGTGACTTGAAAGTGGTAAGGGAAAATATTGATCCCCTTACACGGCACGTTATAAGCCTCCTGTTTCGATCTCCCCAGTGGGTCTTGTAGGAGAGAAAGGTTGCAAGTCGGGCAGCAAGGAAGGGTTGGCATCTGGTGCAAGTCACCTGTGCTCGATGCCACCCCCTCCTGCCTCTTGACGCACCTCCTGCCCTTCCCTTTTCCGCCCTCCCTCTGCCCCATCCTGCCCCTGATGCCCACTCATCATTATCGGCGGGTGGTGCTCTGTCCTTTGGCATGCAGATGGCATCCGCAGCCTCTCCGCCGGTGCTCCAGCAGCACACAGCTTCATGCACTGCCGGAGCGGGTTTTACAACCATCTCTGCTGCCACAACATTAGTTCCAGCAGTGGACAAGCCCCACAGAAAACAGCCGGAACCTCAGCATCTTCCAAGAATGGAGATCTTTTTGTTTTTCACTAATGGTGAAGGAGGTCATTTTCCTTTACATTTTGCGCAAAATAAGGCAAATCTTTGCTCAGCCACCCAAAGTCTTAGGGATGCGACAGGATTTTTTTTTTTTAATGTAAATGAATAAAATGTTTCACCCTACTAGGAAAATGAAATCTAGTGTGAGTTTTGTTTTTTGTTTGTTAGCCTGGACAAAGGAGCTCCTGAAAACTGGCATAATCTGCCAGGCACTTATTCTGTAACTGTTCTGATGCCATCTCCTCCAAGTCAGTGTGACTCCTTCATCATCAGGAGTTGGTGGATTGCACAGCACTGTGGGATCAATTTTTAGCTTGCATAATGAGCCTCTTGATGCTACAGTGTTTGAATCTATTTAAAGACATGAAGAACCATCTCCTGCTGGTTCAGAACTAGGGCCCGTCTGACTAACTAATCCCACTACTGTCATCTCTGTTGCACGGCGCTTGTCAGACCACCACCAAATGATCTCGGCAGAGTTCATCTCACCCTTATGATCCTATTAAACTTCAGACTTCAAAAAGAGAAGGCCTTGGATCCAGAGACGTTTGAGTGATAAACGCTGTTGCCTAGTGTTGAGGACGTTCCTGAACTGCATTTTTTAATGTAAATTTTTAATGTTGGGGGGAGGGGTTGCAGTTGGAAGGAGAAATTGCTGAAAACTGTGGACCACCATCTGTATAAACAGAAGTTCTCACAAGAGACTCTTTTGAACCCGGCCCATGAGTTATTCTCTCTCCGTCCCCTTGCATGCAGGTTAGGGTGGCATCAGAGAGCAGCCAGATCAGGTACTGGCTGAGAGCCTGTGCCCATTAAATGGTCAAAGGACCCACTTGGACAGGCTAACTCCTGAACCCTCAGAACCAGTGTCCGTACTCGCATTCAATGCACCACTAGGGAACAGGTAGGGTCATTGCCCCCAGGCCTCCACAAACCTAGTGTTGGCACTGCATGTAGTAGTTACAATTGGTGATTTGCCACTAATGACTGCTTGTATGTGTGAATCCCTCCCTGGGTAATCCACGTGCATCCAGCTCAACAGAGAATGCACTGCCAAATACTACTGCGCCCAAAACTTGGCAGCATCTCTATTTTGAAATTGGTTGAGCCAAAACACAAAATGTTGAATAGATCCCAACTTTCTGTCGGATCTGGCTGGAGACAGGGAATTGTGGGGGACTTCATTGCTGGAATAGAAGTTGTCAGTTCATTCTCTCTTACTGCCAGTGCCTGTAAATATCAGCCTATTTTGATAGGCAGAGAAGGTGTCTTTCCCTCTCTGTGGAACGGCTAACCTGCTGGGAGATTCCTGACCAGAGGCTGTTGGCTGACTTCCAGCTCCTGACTGTTGCAAGAAGCCCTTTTTCTTCCATCCCTCATCTTCCCCCTGGAGCATCCTTCCTGACTGGTTCTTTCACCTCAGCACTTCCATGCAGACCTGGCCACGGTGATCCATGCTACGGTGACATCGAGGTTAGATTATTGTAACGCGCTTTATGTGGGGCTGCCCCTGAAGACGGTTCGGAAACTGCAATTAGTGCAGAATGCGGCGGCCCGTGTGGTCACTGGAGCTAGGCGGTTTGACTCTGTCAGCCCGCTTCTCCGGGGGCTACATTGGCTGCCCATTCGTTTCCGGGCCCAATTCAAGGTGCTGGTTTTGACCTTTAAAGCCCTATCCTGCTCTGGGCCAGGTTATCTTAGAGATCGCCTACTCCCGTACAATCCGGCTCGTCCTCTCAGGTCATCAGAGAAGGCCTTTTTACAAGTGCCGCCGCCTAAGGAGGTACGTGGGGCGGCGGCAAGAAATAGGGCCTTCTCAGTAGTGGCACCAACGTTGTGGAACTCCCTTCCCCTTGACTTGAGAATGGCTCCCTCTCTTGAGTCCTTTCGGCAAGGCCTGAAGACCTTGTTGTTTAACCAAGCCTTCTGACGTTATGGCCTTTTTAACATCTTTTATATATCTTTTAGTTGCTTTTTTACAGGCCCGATTCCTCTAAGAACTGCTGTTTTATGCTCTTTTATTCTGACTCTTCTGACTACTGTTTTTATGGGTTCTGCTAATGTGTTTTTAAATATGTTTTTATCTGTGAAATTATGTTTTGATTTGTTTTATATGTTGTTAGCCGCCCTGGGTCCCTTTTTGGGAGAAGGGCGGGATAAAAATAAAGTTTTATTATTATTATTATTATTATTATTATTATTATTATTATTATTATTATTATTATTATTATTATTGGCTCTCATGGCTGCTGGTTCCTGAAATCGTAACGGAGACCAGCTCTCTGGGCGAGTAATTTCCAAAAGGACTACTGCATATATTTTGAAGTCAACTTTCCATTTGAGTAGTTGTTCTTTCCCCAGACCTGCAACAAATGAAAGCAGAACTTGTTTAGCTTATTTAAATGGTTTGGCACCCCTTGCTTGCTTGCACGGATGGGTGTGCACCTGAGCACAAAACGCATCCATGCTGGACTCTCTGTTGCTGCTGTGTGCTGCAAGCGTGGTGTTTTGAGTGGTGGTTTTAATTTCCCTTTGTGGTTGGCAAGTGGGCAAGCTCAAACTTTGATCTTTACTCTGTCGTCTTTAATTTCCAAGTGCAGTGCACTATGGCGCCTTTTTTATAAAGGAAACATTTAAAGAAAGGTAGGGGGAGGGGAGCCACGGCTTCAAGAGTAGTAAGTTAAATGAGTTATCTCCATGATATTTATATCTGCAGCGCTGCTGACATTTGGTAGGCAGCCCCTGCTAAATGGGATTCTAAAAAGAATTTTAGTTGAATGGAGAGTCAGTAAGCATGGCATTTGACCTGCTTGGCATTAGCATGGCACAATTAGCATGGCATTTGATCTGCTCCCCTCCACATTAAAAAAAGGTTCCCAAATTGCAGGCGAACAGACCTTCAAGGAGATGAGGTAAGTGTCATTCTGGAAGCTGTTGCCTCATTGGCACCTAGAATGTGTTGCCCCCTTTAATCAACAGATATTCTCACATAGCTTACCCTGTTTATTTTGAGAATGCACTAAATGTGTTTCCGTTCGCATAGACCCTGTTGGCTGTTATCACCTGCAGCTTCCACTCCGGCATGCACTAGGGTGCAAGCTATGACATTTGCTTAAGAGGTGACCTACATGTAACAAAGCAAGCAAAAGCAATGCAATTTTCCCTTCTAATCATAGAATCACAGGATGTGGTCTTCTCCTCTACACATGTGATCCAGCACAATCCACACCAAGTGTTCGGCAGTACTATCCCACGCAAACACATTTAAATCTTCCCTTTACAAGAGCCTGCCTGTCCACCTTCCTGTCATTGACAGCCCAAGCCTAGGCATGTCTACTCAGAAGTAAGTCCCATTGTGACAAATCGGCTTACTCCCAGGCAAGTTTAAAAAGGGTTGCAGCCTGTATCAAGTTAAAACAGAGATAAAGGAAGTAGATTGTCTTTGGAGAACCTGGAATGGTCTACTTGGCCCTCCAAGTACCAGGCCTCCCAAAACCTCCCTGGAAACGGCATAGGAAATGCCATCTTCCCTCTCCCCCCCCCCGGAGGCGGGGGCTTTATTGAGTCATCAACACTTTTGTGACGTGAGTAGCTGCTATACAGGTTGCTATTTCCATACTCATGGTGACTATCTCCATCACCATGATGGCAGAATTGGACCTCCAGATACCAACTGCTAAGGAACACCAGGCAGGAGAAGGTTATTGGGTCTTTGTACCCTGCCTGGAGGCCTCCTAAATGCAGCTGGTTGGCCACTGTGGGAAACAGAGCTCTGATATTTACAGCTTTTCCACACAAAAAAAAGTTGTTGTTGTTTTTAAAGCATAACAAAAGAAATGGGAAGATGTCCCCAAAAGTGGAGATTCACACTGCCCAATCGTAAGTGACTTTCCAGCGCTGATGGAGGGTGCCATCAAGGTGCATGCTACATCCTGTGATGGGGGGGGCAGTCACAGAGGCCTCTTCAAGGCATGGGAATGTCTGTTCCCTTACCTTGGGGGCTGCATCGCGGTTGCGACGGCACTGGAAAGTTGGTAAGGATTGGACTGGCAATCTTCAAAAAGAGACATAGGAGAGAGAATAGCAGTTGGCCACTGGGAGCAACGCTGTGCTGGATGAAGAGGGAAAATTGTGTCCCTGAAACTAAATATAAGCAAGTGGCCATTTCCTAGTCATACATAGTACCATGCTTATATTTTCTCTGTTGGCAACCTTCAGTCTCGAAAGACTCTGGTATCGCGCTCTGAATGGTGGTTCTGGAACAGCGTCTAGTGTGGCTGAAAAGGCCGATTCGGGAGTGACAATCCCTTCCATACTGGGAGCAAGTGCAGTCTGTCCCTGGTCTGTCTCCCTGGCTGTGGGCCTTCCTTCTTTGCCTCTTTGCCTCAGTCTGTTGGCCAAGTGTCTCTTCCAACTGGGAAAGGCCATGCTGTACAGCCTGCCTCCAAGCGGGCCGCTCAGAGGCCAGGGTTTCCCACCTGTTGAGGTCCACTCCTAAGGCCTTCAGATCCCTCTTGCAGATGTCCTTGTATCGCAGCTGTGGTCTACCTGTAGGGCGCTTTCCTTGCACGAGTTCTCCATAGAGGAGATCCTTTGGGATCCAGCCATCATCCATTCTCACGACATGACCAAGCCAATGCAGGCGTCTCTGTTTCAGCAGTGCGTACATGCTAGGGATTCCAGCTCATTCCAGGACTGTGTTGTTTGGAACTTCGTCCTGCCAGGTGATACCGAGGGCATCCTGAGTACACTTCTGTACTGCAGCGAGTCATGAACTCTTCGCTCACAACAGGAGAGGAAACTGAACGCTTTCCATGCTTATATAAAGCAGTGGTTTTCAACCTTTTTTCATCTCATGACACACTGACAAGGCGCTAACATTGCCAGGACACACCATCACACTGCCAGTGAGGGGCTTACACCCCCCAATTGCCCTACTAATAAATGACCCTCCCCTAAATCCCATGCACACCTTTGGATCATTTGCAGCACATCAATGTACCGCAGCACGCTGGTTGGAAATCACTGATCTAAAGGGTGCTTGAAGCAGTGCGCTGGTCTGTCGCAAGGCATCCGCATATGGCCACGTTTTGTTGCCATGGCTTCTCTCAGACGGCTCTAGGGACTGTGGCTTTGTGTCTACTGAGAATTCTTTGCTACAGATTCCTAATCTTGTATCCTCAGCTGAGAACTGTGTTAGTTGGCAGGTCTGAAAAATAAATTAAATTTGGACCAGTTTGGATGATATGTGCCTGCTCGACTAGCTCAGTGTAATTCATAATGTGCACCCTAACTGTGCATGTGCCTCCTGGTCCCTCTCTTTAACCCCCCCCCCCCCGCTTCCCTTACAAATTTTGGTTTACACAATTAAGGGCGCAATCCTAACCCCTTATGTCAGTGCTTTCCAGCACTGACATAAGAGCAACGCAGCTCTGAGGTAAGGGAACAAACATTCCCTTCCTTTGAGGAGGCCTCCGTGAGTGACACCCAACTGCAGGATGCAGCACATGTCCCACTGGCACCGCTATACCAGTGCCAGAAAGCACTGACATAAGGGGTTAGGATTGCGCCCTAAGGAGATGTGTAAGGAAAGCAGAACAATCGAAGGAGAGGCCGGAATGTGTGCCTGCCATAAGCATGCACATCATTAATGTGTTGGGCAGTTGGATTGGCCAAGTACGGTCGGAACCAACTCTATTGCATGATATTTGTAGTGTGAAAGAAATGATGAGATTCCACTCCCATTAACCGTGGTCTGAGAGCAACAAGGGGGAAAAATGGGATACATTCAAAATCACAAGGGATGTGGAGTCTATTTTCAAGCTATGCAAGGCAGATCTCCCACCTGAATTCTTCCTCCAACTCCCACTGCACACAACTACAGATTATACCAGAAGGTTTGTTCACATGAACGCGTTCTGGGCTATTCTGCCCTTTGGTCAGCCAACTGTGAAGTCTTACGTGGGGCCCTGAAAACCCATAAGCACATACCTACTAATTTACTGGAGGTGAGCATAAGGTAGAATTCCTTACCGTGTGTATGTTTGATCTGTGTTGCCAAAATACACCACCACACACTAAAACACACAACGCATATTAAATGTCAGCCACCATGATCGCTATAAGGCATCAAAATCACCCAGGTGTCAAATGTGTTCAGTACTTGGGGAGAAGAGATGGCAGCACCTTGTCAGTTGACCCCAAGTCTGAAGCTAACTTAGTTTCAGGCCATTGTGTATCTCCTGGCAAAGAAGGCAACCTTCTTAGTGCTTCTTTCCATCCAGTTTGGAGAGAGAAATCATTGGCTGCTTGCCTGTTTGATGCCTATCCCTTAATCACTGCATGCAATGTAGCCTTCAGAAGTGAATTAAAGGAGTTTGGGGTGCACTTCTTGTGTGAAGAAATGAATCGGTCGATCCCATATAGTGGTAAGTTCCTAGATAAATCTGTGTGACTGTTTTTTTATGGTCTGAAATGTTCTAGAATGTGGACCCTGGAAACTTTGCGGTCTCAACCCAGGTCTATACCAGTTCAGGCTATATTGTTATGCCCAGCATCAGTTTAAAACAAAACTGGATCTTTGCCACACCCATCTGCATATCTGGTGATAGTCCTTGAAGTCCCTTTTGCGGCAAAGTAACAAATGTTGAACCTGCAATTAGGAAGAGAACTGGTGATGAAAACTCAGAAGCACTTGCTTCGAGCTACTTCAGGAATAAATTCCATTAAGGTCAACAAGCTGGGGAAGACAGGGAACAAGCAGTACATTTGCAACATAAAAATGGATGTTTATCCGACAGGTTTTATTCTCCTGTCGTGTATGACTGGGAGATAAGTGTCATGATAACTAGGCTGAACAGCTGGGAAAGAGAAAAGAAGACGACCAGAGCCTCATTACTGCAGAATGTGGTGGCTCGTGTGGTTACGGGGACTAGATGATACGAATCTGCTGGGCCAGTGCTTCAGCAGCTACACTGGCTGTCCATTTGCTTCTGGTTCCAGTTCAAGGTGCAAGTACTAACCTTTAACCAGCTGCGCGGACCTGGCCACAGTAACCCATGCCCAAGTGACATCTAGATTAGATTATTGCAATGCGCTCTATGTGGGGCTGCCCTTGAAGATGGTCTGGAAATTACAACTAGTACAGAACGCGGCTGCTCATGTGGTTGCTGGGACACATCGGTTTGACTCTGCCGAGCTGCTGCTTCACTGGCTGCCGGTTCTGTTCCGGGCCCAATTCAAGGTGCTAGTTTTGACTTTTAAAGCCCTTTACAGCTCGGGCCTGGGGTATTTGAGGGACCACCTCCTTCCTTATAATCCTGCCCGTGCTCTTAGATCATCTGGGGGGGCGCCCTTTTGACTGTGCCACCACCAAGAGAGGTGAGAGGGGCGTCGGCCAGGAAGAGGGCCTTCTCGGTGGTGGCCCCCGAACTCTGGAATACCCTTCCCTTAGAATTGAGAACTGCTCCCTCTTTGTTAATATTTCGGCGTGGACTGAAGACCTTTTTATTTCAAAAAGCTTTTAATTGCTGACAGGCTGGCTGGCTGGCTTTTTCTCTCTTTTTTCTCTTTTATATTAGAATCCATGGGGTTTGTTTTAGATTTTTTTTAATTATGTGCATCTGTTTTAATTATTGTTTTTAATTGCTATTTTTGTATTTTTATTGTTGTAAGCCACCGGGGCAAAAAGGCGGGATATAAATTAATAAAATAATAATAATAATTAAGGCCCTCCATGATTTGGGTCCAGGCTATCTGAAAGACTGCCTCCTTCCATACATTCCAGCCTGCCTCTTAGGTCATCTGAAGGGGCTCTTCTGCAAGTGCTGCCCCTGTTCCAAGTGAGAGGGGTGGCAGCTTGGGGGCAAGACTTCTTTGTAGTGGCACCACAACTTGGAAATCCCTTCCAGGGGAATTCAGAACTACTCCCTCCCTCGTGGGTTGTTGGCGAGGGCTCAAAACATACTTGTTTTGACTGGTGTTTGTTTATATGTAGATATTGACCCTCTGCGCCTCTGAAATACTGCTGTGACTTGACTGCCTCGCTGGACTTATTTGTTCCCCCAATGGGTCAATAATATATGTTTTGTTTTGCACGCTTATTTTTTTTAATGTTTCATCATTAAATGTTAAAATTAAAATTTTAATACTTTGTTTAGTGTCTCTCTACCTGTTGTGAGACTTTATTTGTATGTTTATTATAGAGCTTTGTAAGCCGCCTTGGCATTTTTTTAAGCATGGGAAAGACAGGATATAAGTTTCTCAGGTAGGTAGGTAGGTAGGTAGGTAGGTAGGTAGGTAGGTAGGTAGATCAAGATGAATGGGGAAAAGCCTTCCTTGGAGGGAAAAGAAAAGAGGTACATGGCATCCTCACTTTTATAACAGATTGTTTTGTTCATGTGACTATCTTTAGATTGGAAAGTTCATGTGCTGGAAAGATTTTCCACTTTGCCCTTTGCAGTCCTTGATTAGCCCAGCATTCAACATAGAGAGCAGGGTGCTTCATTTATATTTTAATGAGCTTGCCCTGAGATTGATGATAGATCACTCCCAACTCTATAAAGTACTTTTCAATCCTTTTGCACCTGTTTTCACAACAGTCCTGTGGGAGTGAAACAAGATGCTGTTATCTTTGCTTTACAGCTCTGGGCAACACCTGGCCAAGAATTTATGTTGGCCTGAGACCGGCCATTTTCTAGTTGTCCATCATCTATGACTCTCTCATTTCACAGAAAAGTGGTGTTAGCACACTACAGGTGGGGCCTATTTATCTGCGTTAGTTCAGTTGTGCTGAACTCCATAGAGTTAATAATAATAATAATAATAACAACAGGTATTTATATACCGCCTTTCTTGGTCTTTATTCAAGACTTTATTCAAGGCAGTTTACATAGGCAGGCTTTTATTTAAATCCCTTATTAAATAGGGATTTTTACTATTTGAAACAAGGTTCTTTCTTTCAAGAACCACTACATTCAAGGTGTTTCGTTCCGATCTGGCTTCACATTCTGGCCTCCATCCTCCCACGCTCAGAGCAGATGGAATAGCTCGGCTTCAGCTTGTCAGCTGCTTCAAGGTCGCACGGTGCCGGTGGCCTCGAACTGGCGACCTTGTGGATGTTATCTTCAGGCAGACGGAGGCTCTACCCTCTAGACCAGACCTCCTGCCCGTTAAGCAGATATGTTAAGCAGATATGCTGCAACCTGACACTTGAGGCTGGAAGGAAACTAAGGCAGATGTTATCAATCCCCTCCATTCCTTCACCTCCCCCTCTTCCACTCCGTACTCAGCCCTCCCCGTTGCTAGCTGTCCTGCTTCTTTCACAGGTAGGATGCTGAGCTTTTAAGAGTCCAGTCCTATGCATTTCTACTCAGAAGAAGTAGAAATTGTAGTCAATGGGGCTTACTCCCAGGAAAGTGTGGATCGGATTGTAGCCTAAATCTCATGCTTTGCTTGCTGGGAAGGCTTGCTTGTTGAGCAGTTTTGTTTCCTTAGGCTGGAGCATGGAGAACCTGCACCATTTCGGGGGGGGGATTGGGCAAACACTCCCTGGGTTTTTTAAAGCAATCCCCTCTGTTGCTACTGCACCTGCCCTTGTGTGTGTGTAAGAGAGAGAGAGAGAGAGAGAGAGAGAGCGTACTCTCCATCTTGCTGCACATGATCTGGCTACAGGGGTTTTCTGGCCCCCCTTCCCCTCTTCAGCCTCTTTGCTGACTCAGGGGCTCCAGGAGTGTTACAGTTCCTTCACAAGGGGAACCTCTTCCATGGCTCTGGGGCTATTTCCCTGCCTGGGCGAGGCAGAGCTT